>NC_054712.1:54788171-55058171 GCF_016097555.1 Gigantopelta aegis | reverse complement strand
TTGTTTCAACAAATCGCTGTCAGGTTCTTCGTCTACAAGAAGACTGCCACTCCTCAGATCACTACATCATTACGCCGTCTGTAGCAAGACTGCCGCTCCTCAGATCACTACATCATTACGCCGTCTGTAGCAAGACTGCCGCTCCTCAGATCACTACATCATTACGCCGTCTGTAGCAAGACTGCCGCTCCTCAGATCACTACATCATTACGCCGTCTGTAGCAAGACTGCCGCTCCTCAGATCACTACATCATTACGCCGTCTGTAGCAAGACTGCCACACGCAAAAATAAATGCATACACAGTCATATATTTTAAATAGTGTTAGTAGAATTATAAATAAATAAAAAGACATGTAATACGAAACATAGATCTCCCACTGTGTAATAGTATTCGTTCTACTAGTGATTAATGTAATGCAACAGTAAGAAAAACAGCTACATTCTGAAAGAGCCAAATTCTGAAGATCCAGAATTCTGCTATGTCCGAGGGTCGAAAATATTATCAATGCAAACCAGAGGGAAACCATTTCTGCTTGCATTTCTGGGGTGGGGGTGGGGGACGGTGTCACTTCTATAAAAGAAGATCCTTCGTTTTAATGGATGACAGGTTTTACATACAAATACATTTTATGGGTTCTTGCAAATTATTTAATATTCTTTGGATGATGGCGCTTAAAACTAATTCACCTTCTCTCCCCGTGTGATCGTCGTGGGATCAACCCTTACAACTATACGCCCAGAGAGTAGCAATTTTATCGTCAATTTAACAGTAGGACTTTTCAAGGCATGCAATTTTCTTGATTTAAAAAGGCCCCAACCCTATTTAATTCTTTCAAAAGGTATTTTAGAGTCGTGTGATTTTTTAACAGCAGCATACTGAGCACAGCAGGCGACCTCAGTAGTAATGATCTATTAGGCATTGTTTGCAATACGGTAGACATAGATCTCTGGCAACATTTAATGCATAGCACTTCACTTATGAGTCATTCATGATGTGATAAGACCTTATACCCCGAGAACAAAATTAATTTTAGATCATATGATAAATATGTTCAGTGGATGCATGCATATTTAAGGGCCGTAACAGTTATCTGTTATCATTATCTGTTGATCTAGTGAATGCTTATATTTCATCAGTAGAGAAACCATAGATGAACTCCAGAATGAATGAATGAATGAATGAATGTTTAACGAAACCCCAGCACGATGATTTATATATCATGAATGTGAATTATTTAATTTGCATTATCTGCGTTGTATTAATAGGTGTGATACGAAAATGCAGGTTATTTGCACGAGGTTCGTTAATGTTAGTTTTCGAAAATAATACTCTATAAGGCTTTTTTCAAGGTTAAACGTAACATGCCAGAAATTTGATCATTTGTGGAGTTTCTGTAAAATGTTTATTAATGTTAGATTGTATAATGGTTAAGATATTTATGATGCTGTTAAATTTGTTTTAATCTTATTATACAGTTAAGCTCGTCGACAATGTCACTGACACAAACTAAAAACAGACATGGACCGAATACTGAACCTTGGGGTATTCCAGCCATCAGTGTACCAGAAATGAATATGGAACTATTTACAAAAATCCTAAATACGTTGTTTCATATGTAATTTGGTATCTTCTATAAACCGGACACCCCATAAAACCAGACGTTTTACTTGTTCTCGTGGATGTCCAGTTTACACATGATACATACATCTCATGCCGAAACAATTATAACCGATGTGTATTATTTTAATGCTGGGGTGTCGTTAAACGGTTAGTCTATCATTAGCGTCTTACCACCAAAGTCCTCATGCACCAGCAAATCACAACACTAAACTCTGAATAATCTGGAAATATTTGATGATTCAGCCAAAAATATAAATGTATTAAATGTTTAATTGTTGTGTGGGTACATGTGTGTGTGTGTGTGTGTGTGTGTGTGTGTGTGTGTGTGTTTTTAAATCCTTGTTCCGATTTTTTTCCACAGGTAAAAAATGTCACGATTTGATTGATGACGTTTAAAAAGGAACAACGTTTGCATCAAATGCAGACCCGTTTTGAGCAAATTTGTCACAATTGCTTGTAACTGAACCGACTTACAAAGCAATAAACGTCGTAAGGTGTATCCCGAAAACACATTAAACGGCAGTAGAACTGTCGCCTGTCATGTCCTGTTGGCCATTTTAAGTTGAATCTCGCAGCCTCGGTGAGACTCCGAGAGCTGGTATCGGGACAAAGATAAGTCCCCAACAGAAGGACTTGTCACATCAAAGACATATTAAAACAACTTGGCTATCGACTCCAGCTGCATATTCCGTCTCATTTTACTGCATTTTCCCACTCGCATAAATTTATGACCATCTCTTGATGGATGTGCAAGAAATATGCAAGGAGAAGTTACTTCCTATACCTGCCACAGAACGAAATAAAATTAAATAATTTGGTTATATTTGCATACATTTTCCCCGCCGGTTCCCTTTTGTTATACTATTATAATAGAAATATACATACATGTATGTATACATATTATATACCCCTTAAAACCGGACCCTCTGTAAACCGGAATTCCTTCATCACCGGACAATAGAACATAACCTCTTTAATCCGAGTACCCCTGAAAACCGAGCTGGTTCTTTTTAACTGATTTTTGCTGCACATACCAAAACCCATATTTTGTGCTATCAAGTATTTTTGTAAAGTATTCACAAAAAGACTCATTGCTACTTATATAAAAGATCATTCCAATTAGCAACAACGGGTTCTAACTCGAAACCAAGTAACAGTTACCATATATTCAACACTTATTTAATAGCCTCTGATTAAACTATGTGCTGGGGTGTTTTTAACCAAACATTTCTCTCGTTTATAACAGTCTTGTAGGGGAAGTGTCTCAGGATTTGGCCACGATGTCGACCGCACTGTCCGTGAACCACCCCCTTGACGCGTACATCGGGATCCGCCGGTTCGCTCGACACAGGATCAAGTATCTCAGTGCAGTTGAACCAAACGTCTTGCACAGCAGTGAGTTTTATTAATAGAGAACAGTCAAAACTGTGTGAAGCGGCCACCTAGCAGAATAAGAGAGTTAGGAGATTACTGTATCAAAAACCATTAGCGGATCCAGATATCGGGGGAAGGGGTGTCACAGGAGTCTCGAAACTCCCGCCTACCCGCCATTCACCATTCCCAAAACACAACACTAAAATTGCCCTTAAAACGTGCCGCTGAGAAGCTTTATTTCAAACCCACGTTTGCCTTTGACAAATTCAAATTGCCATTTTTAGAATTTTGTGATCCCCACCCTTTACAAAATCCTGGATCCGCATCTGAAAACAGCCTCTAAATTAAAGACAGTTGGCTTCATAATGCAGGTTTCGGAGAACAGTAAGGTTGGACAGCTCTATGCAGGATACTAGTAATTTCCGCCGTCTTAGACACCACTAGACCAGAGCACATTGGTTTATGAATCATTGGCTGTTAGATGTAAAACACTTGGTCATTTTGACATATAGTCTTAGAGAGGGTACTCGCTACATTTTTATATTAGTAACAAGGTATTTTATATGCATCATCCCACAGACAGGATAGCACATGTCGTTGTGCACTGGCTGGAACAAGAAATAGCCTAATGGGTCCACCGATGGGGAGCGATTTACACACTGGGCTATTTGCCGCCCCTTTTTGCTGAAATATGCATAACTTTTGAATTTGTTGCTCCCTCCAATCCTGGATTGGTCAGTATATGATACGCACGTGCGTACATGCTTATTAGTTTTGTTACATTCATGATGGTCCATTTCGTCACTAGCATGCCACTTGATGCCATAAATTCAATAGAAAAAAACATTATACAATATAACTATGTTACATCTTATTTCAGTATTTGCATCCGTGGCTAAATTCGGTGTTATTTTCCCCGACATACAAACTCTGCGATATGCACGTGCAGCTATTATTAGACTACAGATGACGTACAACATCTCGGCCTCAAGTTTGACGTCATCTGCCTGGGGAAATATTACAACGGAAGACTGCATTGCGTTCGCTGATTGGTCGGTATCTCATGGTCTTCATCAGTTGCACGCTGATTGGCTGAGACTTGGACAGACGATAAATCCCATACAAAGTGGGAATTTGGTGAGTCGGTGATATTTGTCATTCTACACTGGATATGAATAATGAATTGGCGTATATAAATCGCGGGTTACTAATATAAATAATGCATTATTTACGCAAACAATAAATGGGTTAGAAACAGGTATGTACAGAAGAAGTTTTTTTTTGTTGTTTTAAAATATATAACAAATTATTTACCTAATCATGGGTAGTTTATGTAAATATAAACTACTTAAGAAACTTTATATGTGGACACTGTATTATTTAATGAAAACTTGAAAAGTCGTATTCATAGTGCCTATATGCAGTGGTGTAGCAAGGTGCCAAAAAGTGTGTGTGTGTGGGGGGGGGGGGGGGGGGGGGAGCGGTGCTGCTTGTGGATCAAGAAGGGGGTCATATGCCCTCTTGTCCCCACTCCGCTTCATACGCCAGTAATATGTTCTTGGCGTGCTCAGCACAATGTGTTTTGAACCTTAGATGCATATAGGCACGGAAATAAATTAGTAATTAAAGATTACTTATCGTTTCCTTAATTCTTCTTGAGTTTCTAGATTGAATTATATAGCCTTTTCCAATATCATAAATCATCGGTTGTGAATTACGTTTGAAAAATATATCTTAAGTTTAATCACATAGTAACTTTGTTATAAATCTTCAGTTATTCGATCTGTCTTTCTGTCGGTTTGTCTGTCTGTCTACTTGCCTGACGTTCTGTCCATCTACATGTCTGCTTGCATGCCTGCCTGTCTGCCTGCCTGCCTGCCTGTCTGTCGGTTTGTATGTTTGTCTGTCTGTCTACTTGCCTGCCATCTTGTCTGTCTGTCTGTCTGTCTGTTTGTTTGTCTGTCTGTCTGCTTGTCTGCCATTATGTCTGTTTACCTACCTACATGTTTGCGTGACTGCTTGCCTGTATGTCTGTCTACCAGTCTATTTCTATTTGCTTTTGTTATAATTTTAATGTAATGACGTTGTAATGATGTTCATTTTAGGTAGATGGTAGCCATGTGTCTGAAGACAGTACAGCATGTTCGTATCATTCTTTTTCAGGTAACAAATTTACAATACAAAACATCTTTTAAAAACCCCTGTACATTTTTTACATACTAGATTAAGACATGCCTACAGTACTTTAAATAGAATGAATGAATGAATGAATGTTTAACGACACCCCAGCACGAAAAATACATCGGCTATTGGATGTCAAACTATGGTAAACGCTACTTTAAATAGAGACCATTATCGCTGTGGAACTTACTATGGATCTCTCATGTAATTGTGGACAATACTTTGAATGCACTCATCATTATGTCTTTGAATGTCAATTTTATAACCAACACAGACAATTGTTTTAACATCTCTAAACAGTTTTGAACCAATTGATCTGCAATTAAACGGCCAAGACATGTTAAATATCGATAAAATAAATAAAACCAAAAATCACAACAAACAAGAACAACAAAACCAAAAATATAAAACGATAAAAACAATATTAAAAAAAAATAACATGGAAAAACCAACTAAAACAAAACTAAAGAAAAACCTAAATACTTTTATTAAACAAAAATCCACTTAGTGTAACACAGCCGTACTTATGCCAATGAGCTCTGTCCTGTGCAAGTTTTGATTTATTAAACTAATCTGGGACTGGCAGTCCTCTTTGTGGCGGGGTAAGGTGAAATATCAAGTAAAGGATATCGGGAGTGGCTGTCCTCCTATAGTCGAGGCACTAGATAGAGAATCGTGGAACCAACCATTGTTTTCCCAAATACCCATTGGACTTAGCACTGTGCAGAAATACAGCCTTGATCACGTATTACAGTTTTGTCGTTCAGATTTGTATATTAACAACTACAAATACGTGTTGTTTTGTTTTGTTTGTTGTTGTTGATTTTGTTTGTTTTTTCAGGTTTATTTCACATTTTATGTGATTATTTATTGTATAAATGTATAAACACAGTATAAATTTAAAAATCATATGCTGAATTAAAACTATTAATGTAACAAAAATCTATCATTCTTTTCCCCAGACTGTCAGCGAAATGAAATGAACACGCTTGAACTCAACCCGCCAGATGAGGAATTTGAACAGCTGTGCAGAAAATACCAAGACCCACACCAAACGGTACATCATTATACGTTCTTCTTAAAGCGACATTTTACTATCCTGTTTTCAAAACGTGATGTTGGCACTTATTCAAGGTCTGTACGTAACATAAAATGGAGAGGGGTGGAGGGGCATTACCAATTAGAACCATGGCACAACAATCAAAGGTCTTTACCGGTTAGACAAAACTCACATTGTAAAACTTGAATGAATGAATAAATGTTTAACGACACCCAGGATTAAAATGTAAAAGGACACATGAAAGGACACGTTTCCGTATTTGCTTCTGCTTTCTACTTCCCATACCCCGTTTTACACGTGCACGTCCCTGTATGCAAAAGAAACATGATTCATTTTAGTTAGGGTTAAACATTCGATTAAAGGCCTAAGGCGCGCCAAGACTGAAATCTAATTTACTGTTGTCCTTCTTCCGAGTTTAAAAGTAAATTATTGCACACAGCCGTTAATGTCATAAACATGTTATGGTAGTAAAAATGACTTTAACCGTCTACACTAGTTAACATGATTTAAAGCATTTTCAGTGGGTTCGGTGACTTTTATAATTAGTATAATAGTGGGAGACACTTTTTACAACTTAGAGTCAAATGAGAGGCTCCCATCACGAAGCACATGTCGGCAGTGGCTCACAAAGATGACTATATTTCCATTTCCGGTCGACAAAATGTAAAGAGTTAGGCCTAGATTTCTATTCTCACATTTCTAGTTGTTATTAATATTTTCCCCTTGTGTTTGTAGGCTATACAGAGTTCTGTATGTCAATATTCAACCACGAGGATACCATATCGACGCTGGAAAACAGAAATCTTGAGCAAAGATCCACTGGTTGCATTGTACTATGATGCTATTTCCGATACAGAAGCTGAACATCTCAAACAGCTATCAACTAGCTTGGTGTGTGTTTTATGATGGAATATCAAATTCATATTACCACGTCACTCTAGGCAGCTTATGAGCATATTTTGTACCATTATATGTACACATTTAAAGTAACAACGTAGGTGTGAGTTAAAGTTATCGCATAGACATACAAACGGTGTATATGGTTATTGCACACTTTTGATTTATAGATATATAGACAGACAGACAGAGAGACAGACAGACAGAGATAGATATATAGATAGATAGATAGATAGATAGACAATATATATATATATATATATATATATATATATATATATATATATATATATATATATGTATGTATATATGTATATACATGTATGTATATATGTATATATGTATATATGTACATACATACATACATACATAGATAGATAGCAGACAGACAGACATACGTACTGATACACATATCACGAGATAGACAGACAGACAGGCAGACAGACAGATAGATAATATAATATTTTTGTCTTTCTAGTTGGAACGATCAGCAACAGGAAATTCTCCATTATCTCACAAACAACACGAAGCCAGGACCAGTAAAGTGTGAGTTTCGTTTTTATTTGTCAAAGAAAGTGTCCTAAACTTCCGACAAATAGAGCTTATCAAAATACTAAAATTAAACATTTCCTTGTTTAAAGACTAATATTACATACATTTTCATTTGTTACAACATCATTGACTTTGTATTCAATGCTTTTCAGGTCATCCTAATGCTTATGGTAGCCCAAACTGTATTTTCCTCCAACCTGTAGCCCCCACCAATAATCTTATATATAAGAAACAATATACATAAAAAAGAAAGAAAAAACGATTTGAGCTACTGCCAAAATTAGGACGTTAAACAAACACATAGATTTACAAATACTGATATTGTAACAAACGAAAATGTATTTCATATGTAATATTAGTCGTTAAAAAGACCCTGGTACTTCGAAACAGCTTAACAGTGGCAATAAACTGTGGACAGACAACTTAATTTTATGTTAAACGTATTATTAATGTACATAATTCACGTTATGATTATTTCTCTGTGATGTTTACTAATAAAAAGTTTCTTTTGTACTTATTTAAAGCCGCACACCCTAGTTCCATCCAGCGAAAATAAATTATAATTTGGTTAATCTAAAAACTCGTAACACACTTAGATCACGTTTTTATCAAATGGAGTGAAAAAGCAGGTTTTATATCGATAAATACCATGGGAATCCCCATGTCCCAATTGCTTGAAATAATTTTGAAAGTTTGTATTCTGATGTCACCGGTAGATGTCGCTCGAAGCACAACAATGCCTACATCACGACAAATTTCACAGACATGGGGTGCGTTCTTTTCACCTCTCCTGGACATGTTCCAACTGTTCTGTCCTGGTTGTATCCCCTCTCCAGATATCGTAGGACTTAGCAAAATTATTGGTTTTAAGGGTTTGTAACGTTTTGTATTGAGATACTTACTTGTCTGAACTTTATTGTTACTGAAAATGTTCACGAACTGTGAAGAAAAATCTCACAAATGAACAACAACAAATCGGATGTTGATTGCGCGAACCGTGCACGAGAAAACAAGCCGAACCAAAATAATAAAGGTCACGTGGTATACCAACGTCTGTGACATTGAAATGGAAATATCCCCTCTAAAAATAGATTAGACCTTGTCTGCTCAACGGTTTTTTCTCAGACGCGCGTGAGTTTTTCAGAAATAAGAAAAATGCATTTGTGGTATTACAAACACCAGGATTACCAGGATTACCAAAAAACACTTCAGGTGAATGGTAATGTATATTCTAAATAATAAACGGTAAGTAAAGTGCAATTTTATTTGTGAAAAAATGGGTTTAATAGCGAAAAACAACGCCGTAACTAGGGTGTGTCCCTTTAATAGTTATATATATTTTTAACATTATTCAAATACCCTAAAACAAAAAAAAAGAAAGAAAAAGATTCCACAAAAACGAAAAATAAGTCTACTCATATATCGGTAAATTTAATTATTTCTAACATTAAATAATATATTTTCATCAGTATATTTTGTCACGCGTCATTATCTTAATGTTGAAGGAACCTAACCATCGATACATCTGTGGTTCGAGATAAACAAAATAGTTGTTGGTGAAGTTATGCCACAGAACATTTCACCGACAACAATTTCAAGATATCCTGGAATGTCGAGATTACGATGTCATAGTCCATCTTACAGGGAACTCCTTTTTTCATGTTATGGAATTTACTACAAATTATTTATTTGTGAGCCGATTCTTTTCTAAATTGGACACAATAATAGTCCTGGGGTTTTTTGTTGTTGTTTGTTTTGGGGGTTTTTTTGGGGGTGGGGTGTATTTCCTAAACAGTTTTACTTTTCTTCATACGTCAAAACAAACTGAAATTATTTACAAAACACATTTTTGTAGGAAGATAGGACGGACTATTGACTGTATATCATATTAATGTATACTCAACCAAATTAATTAGGGCCAGTAGATATGTTCAACATTTTCTTCCTGATATTATATGGTACAAAATACATTTGTTTTTGGTTTTACAAAGAATTCAAAGATTACTCAAATATCATTTAAAAATAATCTGATCAAAACTTGCTAACTCTCACTAGCAAAACAAAATCCCCAGACCAGATAGTTTACTGACCCTTAATTAATTTTACTGAGTATATATTTTCTAATTTATATATATGCGAACAGAGCCTGGCTGTGGGACAACCACACGTCTATTGTGGAACGTCTCAGTCGAAGGGTTTCCGAGATCACGGGACTGCTAACCGACTTCAGAGACAACAGAACCCTTGCGGAACCCTTACAGGTACAGTAATTATACATTTCTCTATATCTCGGCCATACCAACCAGGGTAGAGTGGGGTCGGAACGGTGTAAGGCCGAAACTTTTGACAAAAGTGCACTTTATACTGTAAGAATACTAACAAGGCAGTAATTAACGAATGTCAGAAGACAGCTTCTCCTCAGATATAATAGTAAGTGTCCTTTAAGCTTAACTAAAAAGTATAATTTTTTGTCTAGCTAAAAATAGTCCTGTATTACTCTGTCTCGGTTGTTTCACAATACCCACCCCACTCCCCGTTTTGTTTTATGTCTGTAATGGTGTTATATTCAAGTCGTCCAATTTCAGGTACTCAACTATGGTATCGGCGGACAGTATGTACCTCACTACGACTATTTCGTGGTAAGTATATATATACTATTAGCTATGTTACGCCACACGTGAGAGAGAGAGAGAGAGAGAGAGAGAGAGAGAGAGAGAGAGAGAGAGAGAGAGAGAGAGAGAGAGAGAGAGAGAGAGAGAGAGAGTACATTCTTCATCCGAGTCCTATGAGAATATAATTTTTGTCACCACACAGATTAAAGCTTTCTCACTATGAGCATAAGCGTACTAGACAGGGGGAGGGGGGGGGGGGGGGGGGCAACTGCCCCCTAGTGCTGGAGCAAAAACTCAAATTCGTGCAAAAATTATACAAGTATTCAATCAAAATGTGCTAACCAAAGACCTTTATACCATGTATTTTCATCATTCTACCCTCAAAATTAGTTGTAATCCATGTAAAAATGCCCCGTGATGCGTTTGCTATCTAACTGTTTGATAGTAATGCTAATATGTATAAATGTTGTTAACCAGATTCGGGCATTTTCGTTTAATTCGGGCAAAAGACAGCCCGGCCCCTACAAAAATGGGAGCCCATACGCCTATGACTACGAGAACGTCGATATAGTGATTAGTGAACACTCGTGGCCAAGGTTACATAAAACAGACAATGGAAATCAAGAAATGGGAGCCCATACGCCTATGACTACGAGAACGTCGATATAGTGATTAGTGAACACTCGTGGCCAAGGTTACATAAAACGGACAATGGAAATCAAGAAATGACATATCATGAATAAGGAAAATCAAAGAATGGTGTCTCATGTGCATCAAGGATATCTAGGAATGGTGCATCATATGAAAATGAAAAGAATCGAGGAATGGTGTGTCATAGGAATCAAGAAAGATGAGAAATAGCGCCTCATTATTATCCAGGATGGAATCCCTCCGTGTCACTGTGAGATTCATCCTGGCAGCAAACATCTCCCTGTGATATCATTAGAAGAAGGAACGACAAGAAGAAGATATCAACAGTAGAAAACGAGAAACGTCACAAGAAGGAAGAAAACAACACTGGATAAAGTATTCTAAATGCTTAAATGTTGAGAATATATTCAGATTATATCAGATTATATCAGATTATATCAGATGTATATCAATTTATTTTTCTTGCAGGACTCCGAACAACTCAAGTACTCAACAGGTTTTATAAAGGATAGCGGGGACAGATTAGCGACATTTATGTTCTATGTAAGTTTTTATCTTTTTCAGTATATATTTATCCACGTCTAATATGATTAAAGGGGCGTTTATACTGTAAAACCTGTAATAAAGAATTGTGGTGTTTGATCGAATTTTATTGTGAGAACCGCAAAATAGTAACGAGAATGCATAATGAGAAATGTGCAAAACGAGAGTACTACAGAATTTAATAGATTACTCCTTTATTTGTTTGTTTCTGAAGTTAAGTAACAATTAATTTCGCAGACAAAATATATGTATATGTAATTCAATATTTATTTGACTCAAAAAGTAGCTAAGCTAATAAGAAACTTTTATACTGTTACTACAACTGCTCTAAGGTAAAATAGTAAATAAATATGGGACGAATTTACAAAGCCTGTTTATGAATTAATATATACTCGTGTAACTACATATATTTACAATGCTTAAACACCTGTCTTATACGCGTGTAACTACATACATTTACAATGCTTAAACACCTGTGTTAAACAAAAAAAACAGGCTTCGTACATTCGTCCCATATTTATTTTGCGTCAGTCATGCAAAGAGCGATTCAATCTGATAAAAATCAAATCGACTTGAGAGCAGTTGTAAAGATATGGTTCAAGGGCGGATATATTAATCTAAAAAGGGGTGTGTGGGTGCGAAATGTTACATCATTTTGAAAAAAGAAGAGGTGAAACGCTAGTGTAAAGAATATACACAAGAGTGAACACTCCCTTCGCCCCTGGACCCGTCCATACTTTGTGTTAATGTACATTATTATCTCATTATACGCAGATTTGGCATACATACAACTGTGGTAGCCTAACAGTCAAACCTATCTGGTCTCTTTTGTGTACAATATCAGAATGTTTCACTCTACCTTTCAGTAGTTTTGGCATTAAAACGTTTATAGAATAAAATATAATAGAATAGAAAATATGTTTAACGACAACCTCAGCACCATCGCTATTGAGTGTCAAACTATGGTAAAAGCAAAACATTAAAAAAAAAGTTTATCAACATTCTTCACTCGTTCATAACATAAAATAAATATTATGGATTGAATATTTTAAGCATTATTGACAAATATCTACGTAATTTGTTCCAGTTAGGCGACGTTGACGCAGGGGGAGCCACCGTATTTCCTGTCTTGGGTATCGGTGCTCAACCAATCAAGGTAGGATATTAAATACGGAATTATATTCACGCTTAACATAGAACGCTATTACTATAGTATTAGTATTATATTCACGAGTCGTAAATTTCAACCCTAACATAAACCCCGACGTTAACCCTAACCGTTACTGGCTCCTACTTAACTGAAAAATCAAATCCTGTAGGATTAGGGGCCATCCATAAAGTAAGTTCACACAAAATCTGGAGTTTGTGTTTTGCACCCCCGTCCCCCAATATACTGGCGTGCATCAATCTTCCACGCTGAAAAATACATCGGATATAATTAGGAGCTTGGATTGCATCGATTTTACATCAACAAAACGCCCACTCCTCTCCCTGTTATTTTAATATAAGTATGGCCCTGAATGGTTTTTTAACAAATCGTGAATATTCATATCATGGGTGAACCAGTTTGAGTGAGCATAAACATTCAGTTCTAAAGCATATCCAGGGGCCTAGCTTGGGGTTTCCAGGTGGTACGCAGACCTTTTTGGCGATGGAATAAAACATAGAACATACACGCATTTACATCTTATATTTATATACATGTAATAATAAAAATATTTGTAATTTCAGGTGGTACGCAGATGCGTACCTGTGTATATAGGAGCTATTATCAATATTATCAATATTTATAAACAGACAGTTGTTATCCAAATAGCTACCTTTTTATTAGTATTTCTACACTTCAAATGAGCATTAAAACTGGCCGCTTAGTAGCTAAGTTTACTGCACGTGCTTCACAAACTGTGAATGCATCAGCAGTAAATATTGTTATCTACGTAACCTGTTTCGGTGAGTAAAACGTTTAGTGGTATAGCTTACAGCAAAAACTTTCCAACACAAAACTTTTTAGTGTTTTATCAAAACATGCATGTTATTTAACAAAACATGTTCTTATTATTTTAAATATTTTAAGGCAAATTACAAAATGGAGTCCTCGAGAACCAGTTTTAACAAACAACATTTTAGGAAAACGAATATAACATTTCTGATGTCTTGCAGTCGTGTTATAAGTTGAGTAAATGAATGGTTATTATAGTAAAATTGATTGGTTAGAAAATATAAGCTGCATTATGAGTTTAAATAAATATATAAACAGATATCCAGAAAGATATTTATGTTAAAACATATAAGGATCATATATTTTTGACAAGTATCTCTTAAAAGAGTTTTACCAGCAGACGACATGAGTCATGTGACTTCAATAACCAGATAGCAGTATAGCTGAGAACAGAAACAAATAGTTTTTAAAATTAAGTTTTCTTTCAAATTACAGTCTTTGAAAATCATAGAAAAAAGATACATATATTAAGAAATGTGCCGTGTTAATGAGTGGGTTGAGTTCAATCTTGCTTTCTTTTGCTCGTTTTTGTTTACTTTCTCCATGCAAAAGTCAAATTCATTAAAAATATTCAAATGTACATACTGTTGCGCACAAACGACGCAACCACCGAAACAGGAACCTCACTGAAACAGGTCCACGGACGATAATTCTTTCTATTAGCGTTTTATAATTGGACAAATTATATATACACATATATCTCTAGAAATAATAATTGCATATTAAAAAGAAATTCAAAACAATCCCTCTTCCAAACTGTGCAAAATTCTAATAGTAAGTAATAATAAAATGCCTTTCAAAGTCTTGAACAGACTAAAAACACGAACATGTTTATTTTATTTCCAGTATGCAGCTGTCTTTTGGTATAACTACACGCCGGATGGACAACCGGATCCTCGGACGAAGCACGGAGGTTGTCCAGTTTTATATGGACAAAAATGGGGTATGTTAGTTTAGGCATGCGCCAATCGTAGTATTCTCTGTATATGCTTGGTGGGTACTCGTGTATTTATTTCCCTATGCTTATTTGGTTTGAGTAAAAGTGTAATAGCGTAACTGGTAAGTGCATGTAACAAATTGCATCCACTCCCCGCCCATCCCATGGGATCAATTCTGTATAAGCGCTATCAGTTTTATCCTGCTTAACTTACTGGCGTAGACCGGATTTCATATGGTAATGGTGGGAGGTTGGGGGGGGGGGGGGGGGGGGGGGGGGGGGGGGGGGGGGGGGGGGGGGGGGGGGGGGGGGGGGGGGGTCACCCACACTGTCTGTAAATCGTGTTGTGGGGCGACATGCATAATAATCTAAAAAGTGGCGGGGAAACAAAATAGATGTGATTGGGGGATGAGGGGCGTGGCTGACTCCCATGGCCCACACTTGGCTACGCCAGTGGTTCACTGTCAAATACGTTTGACGTTTAATGTTTAATATATTGCCTTTATTCTGTGTCAACTGTCTGGGGTACATTATTATAGAAATAAAAAACTCGCATGATCACACTATTTAATAACTATTAAGAAACCAATGTGAGTAGTTTCCCCTTAGCACTGTGTATTGAGAACCACTCGGTCACTTCTTCTAGGCCGTCACTTGCGATTGGGCACGATGGGAGGCGGGGGTCAGTTGATCACCAGAAAAAGCGCCATTTTTGTTTAAATGTGCCCTTTTTTGTCTAGCTGAAGAAGACTAAATGTATTTCTATGACTTGATGTTTTGTTTTCTTTTTACTACATTTATTTAGGCCTACATGTATATATAAACATACACTGTTGTAAATTGTAAGGTTTTTTTCTTTCTTTTCTATTCGTGTAGTGGCCAACAAGTGGATACGTCAGATAAGTGCAGCCATTACCGAGTCGTGTCCGAGGAAGAAGCCAGTGCCGCCATTGTATAACACGTGACATAACTGACGTCATCTATGAAATACATAATTTTGTGACTTTTCTCGGTTCTACAACTCTAACCATTTGATGACAGTCACCACTTCTACAACACTGATGTTCCTGATCCAGTCATCTCTGATTCCATTATCGCAAATATCACAGGGCCATATCTAGCGAGCCATATCTATTTGGGTACAGATGCAGTTGCATCTAAATTGCCAAGGTTTCTGCTTTTATTTATGGCATAGAAATTTGTTTGCAGTAGTTAGGTGACTGAGCGAGGCATTCCCCAGTTGCAGCCCTTTACAATCGCTTTGAGTTCGATGGTATTACATGAGTAATTTAACACACTCCATTAGGTACACCTAGACCGAGTTTTATTCCAATGAGCTATGTCCTGTGTAAGTTTTTATTTAGTAAACTAGTCTGGGACTGGCAGTCCTCTTTGTGGCGGTGTAAGAAGGATGCATTGTCCAGTAAAGGATCTCATCGGGAGTGACTGCCTTCTTATGAACTAGGCACTATATATATATATATATATATATATATATATATATATATATATATATATATATATATTGGTGGCCTCGGTGGTGTCGAGGTTAAGCCATCCTGCCTAAGACTGGTAGGTACTGGGTTCACAGCCCGGTACCGGCTCCCACCCAGAGCGAGTTTTAACGACTCAGTGGGTAGGTGTAAGACCACTACATCTTCTTCTCTCTCACTAATCACTAACCACAAACCCACTGTCCTAGACAGACAGTCCAGATAGCTGAGGTGTGTGCCCAGGACAGTGTGCTTGAACCTTAATCGGATATAACTACGAAAATAAGTTGAAATGTAAATGACGGAATCGACCACTATTTTGCCAAATACCTATTGGACTCTGCATTGTGCAGAGATACGGTCTTTGTCATGGATAACGGTTTTGTCGTTCAGATTTAATGGCCCAGTGGTTAGCTGTACAGCCACTACACGACTTCTCTCTATCTAATATCTAACCATTAACCCATATCGTGCACAGGCAGCGCGCTTCAAACGTAATTGGATATAAGCACGAACGTGAAATGAAATGGAATCTAACATTACATAGGGCCTACCAGTCTCAATAATATAGTAGTTAAACCATCGTCGTTATCAGGCGCAGATTCATGCGAGGGCAAAATGACCCCCCCCCCCCCCCCCCCCTATTTTTGATCAAACAATATATATTACAGAATACACAAAACATACAAATTTATCCCATCCATTAGCAATCTGATTAAAATTAGCTCTACTGGTCTCACCAGTAGATCTAACAGCACTGCGTGGAACCCCATGTCCAGGTGACATTTCATCTATAAATAACAATGTATGCGGAACTGTTTTTACGTGCACATATCCAACTAAGGTTCAGGCACGCCCACCCCGGACTTAGCCTCTGACCAATTCCGGGACAGGAGGGTAATAACAATTTAAATATCGACCAATTACACTTCGCCTTTCATAGCGTTATTCGGGAGCATACAAATTCAAAAAATATCGGGCGAGACTATTTATGCAATAGGCGAACTTGTTGGTCTATTTCAACATTGAAAAAACCGTGGAAAAGTACAGTAATAAACTCTAGATTGTATACTAGTATAAACAGATTTTATGGCTATGCAATCACGGTTTTGTTTTCGTCTTGAAACGAATTTTATATAAAATTTTATATTGAAATTAGTTTCCGGCATACTTCGTAATTCACCCGAATCATTTCGTATACCCTCGGCATAATCCCGAATGTTTTCATTCATTCATTCATTTCAACTTATTTTCTTGCTTATATCCAATTAAGGTTCAAGCATGCTGTCCTGGGCAAACACCTCAGCTAGCTGGGCTGTCTGTCCAGGACAGTGGGTTAGTTGTTAGTTGGTTAGTGAGAGAGAAGAGGGTGTAGTGGCCTTACACCTACCCATTGAGCCTTTAATAACTCGCTCTGGGTTGGAGCCGGTACCGGGCTGCGAACCCTGTACCTACCAGTCTGTAGTCCAATGGCTTAACCACTGCGCTACTGAGGCCGGTGAATGTTTTCAAATTCTTTTCAAATCACTGACATGATTTTGCAAGTAAGGTTTTGATTGGTCGAATGAAAGGTCAACTGGACATGAGCTCCAACGGGCTGCTGTTAGATCCACATTTTAATTAGATTGGTCCATTAGTTAAGCAGCTTTAAATTCTATTTTTAAAAACAATAAAGTGTTTTGGGGCCACTCTATTAAAAAATCCTGATTATGACCGGAGGAAACTGGGTTCGCATACCGTTACTGGTTCCATATGACCCACAGACTGAATTAATGTTAATTTAACTCAATGCTTGGCGCACACCTACCGTTTAACTTCGACTCTCTCGACTGTATAGTCTGCGTTAATTGGTAGGTGTGTATCGGGCATAAGGCTTAATTAAACCCTATCAATGTATCATCAGACAAGATATACGAAGCGCGTACCCGTGCCCAGGACTACGTGCTTGAACCGCAAGTGGATATTAGCACGAATCTAAATTGACAAACGTAAATACAAAAATTGTTGACTTCCAAGAAAATGTGACTAATATTACATGTGTTTCTCCACATTTTTATTTATTGATTCATGTGCAATATGTAAAGTTTTGATTAAATTATATTAAATGTATATTGTCAATGTGTTATTATTTTTGTAGTTTTGTAACACTTAAGTTTTCCGTTTATTTCACATGGTTAATTATTGTAGATCACGAGGTAACCGCATTTAGCTTGCAAAACATCAATAATCAGGTGTGGATGCGTGAATTTTAGCAGGGAGGGGACTAGACTGGTGAGCGTAGTTTATGGGGGGGGGGGGGGGGGTCGAGTCATGCTTCCCCCGGGAAATATATTTGGGGGGAGGGGGGGGGGAGATATTTTGCTTGAGCAACCTTTCACCTGCACACGCACCTCACAATGGCTCAACATTCTATAAAACGTTTATTTTGTTTTACATAAAACGAAAACATGCGCTTATACCAACCAACCCTCCACCCACATGTACAAACACGCACACTAACAAAACGTACACAGTCACACGTGTATACAATAAGCATTAGCCGTAGCCGAGTCTGCTAATGCGCCTACATAATTGTTCCATAACTAGGAAATGTTCCAGTGGTAATAACAGCTTATTGTTTTGCGTTTCAATCTGTCTTTTCAAGTATTAATCACTTGGGACGAGGCGGGACGTAGCTCAGTGGTAACGCGTTCGCTTAATGCGCAGTCAGTCTAGGATCGATCCCCGTCGGTATATCAAAGGCCGTGGCATGTGCTTTTCTGTCTGTAGAATGGTACATATAAATAGAGAATAACTAGTTAATGACGTCGGATATCGGCTTTATTCTGTGATGGTAAGAATGAGAAATTCCGAAAGGCTCTGACGAGCGGAATTTCGCAATCTGATTAAAATTAGCTCTACTGGTCTCACCAGTAGATCTAACAGCACTGCGTGGAACCCCATGTCCAGGTGGCATTTCAAATGGTAACAATTTAAATATCGACCAATTACACTTCGCCTTTTATAGCGTTATTCGGGAGCATACAAATTCTAAAAATATCGGGCGAGACTATTTATGCAATAGGCGAACTTGTTGGTCTATTTCAACATTGAAAAAACAGGGGGAAAGTGCAGTAATAAACTCTGAATTGTATACTAGTATAAACAGATTTTATGGCTATACAACCACGGTTTTGTTTTCGTCTTGAAACGAATTTTATATAAAATTTTATATTGAAATTAGTTTCCGGCATACTTCGTAATTCACCCGAATCATTTTGTTTACCCTCGGCATAATCCCGAATGTTTTCAAATTCTTTTCAAATCACTTCTAAGCTAATTTACGATGAGGACAGACGTCTCGCCATATACTATCTTATCGGAGGTCAGACTCGGGATGGCGATGTTCGAAACCCTAGTGGTATATGGGCACGTTAAACTAGTTATCATCATCAAATCACTGCATTCCCAGTCTAGAGCTCCTCGCGGTAAGACGTGTTTGTTTCGCTTGTGCACACTGCACGTGCTTTCGCGGCTCGACTTGGGGATCCTTCACTTTGTTGTTTTTATCAGCGAAGTGAAGTTTTCTACTGGGATGTATGCGGCCATTGGAAATGATTGAACGCTGGAACGCTTCTCGTTTCGACAGTCAGCACCACCAGGTTGGATTCTTTTTTAGCAAGATTCCTCGCCTTCACGTCATTTCTCCGTCTGACTATGTTGACTTGTTTTTTCGTGACTCGTATGACGGCCATTCTGCAGAACGCCACGGTTGTTCGCGTTTAGTCTCTACGTGTCCGAGCCTGTCCTAACAGCACTGGAAGATTGACCGCCCCACTCTAAGAAGAAATAGGCCACCGATCTTATCTAATTTCTTTTTGACCACCCGATCTATTTAGCGACCAAATTTAATGAGTAGAATTTTCTTAATTTAATTATATTAATTAGAGATGCGCATCAAAATTTTAAAGGCCCACTATTTAATTTTTGGATGTAAATTTCAAAATTGTCCGCTTAATTTTTTTTTCTGTCCCGGGACAAGCCCCTGGTTATCCCGAGACAGGCCCCGGGACGGACATGCTCGAAACTCTAGTGGTATATGAGCATGTAAAAATTATTCGCACTCGCACTCAAATCACTGGCATGATTTTGCAAGTAAGGTTTTGATTGGTCGAATGAAAGGTCAACTGGACATGAGCTCCAACGGGCTGCTGTTAGATCCACATGTAATAGTGGAGCTAATTTTAATTAGATTAGGAATTTCGCATTCGGCCTGAACAGGATAAAGCAAATATCCAACGTCATTAACTAGTTATTATTTTTATCCTGCAGACCATAAACATTAAGGACCGGCATCGGTGGCGTCGTGGTTAGGCCATCGATCTACAGGCTGGTAGGTACTGGGTTCGGATCCCAGTCGAGGCATGGGATTTTTAATCCAGATACCGACTCCAAACCCTGAGCGAGTGTTCCGCAAGGCTCAATGGGTAGGTGTAAACCACTTGCACCGACCAGTGATCCATAACTGGTTCAACAAAGGCCATGGTTTGTGCTATCCTGCCTCTGGGAAGTGCAAATAAAAGATCCCTTGCTGCCTGTCGTAAAAGAGTAGCCTATGTGGCGACAGCGGGTTTCCTCTAAAAACAGTGTCAGAATGACCATATGTTTGACGTCCAATAGCCGATGATAAGATACAAAATCAATGTGCTCTAGTGGCGTCGTTAAATAAAACAAACTTTACTTTATAAACATTAAGGAGAAAAGCTATTATTTCAACCACATTATACGATGACCTAGAGGTCAAATGAGCGATTTTGTAATGTAGGCTATGCTTTATCCGTCATCATATTCTGCCAATAGAAACAGTGGTTGCAGGATACAAGATTCTAGCAATGGGAAAATGTAATGAGCTTTCTCTGTGTCAAAACATAGTTTGACACCTAATAGCCGATGTATTTTTTGTGCTGGGGTGTCGTTAAACTTCTATTCTATTCTATGTGAAAAGTACCAAATGTTTGACATCTAATAGCTATAGTCGTGTCAAACAAAACAAAGTCTCTTTCTGTTTGTTTCTGTTTTCACTTGGGGCAGGCGGAAGGGACCTTAATTATAATTTTGTTCCTGGAGGGTAAGCTGCATTCAATAGGGTACTTGTTGATCCTACACCGGCCTCGGTGGTGTCGTGGTTAAGGACATAAAGCTGGTAGGTATAGGGTTCGAAGCCCGGTACCGGCTCCCACCCAGAGCGGATTTTAACGACTCATTGGATAGGTGTAAGCAGGCGCGGATTTAGTGGGGGGCCCAAGGGGCCCGCCCCCCCCCCCCCCCCTATTTTTGGGGTCAAGTTATTTTTATTTTTTAACTATAGCATACACTAAAGTGGAATTACACAAAAATGCACTTATCTCGCCTTCATGTAAAATTCTTTAATCTCATTGGTTGTTTGCCGTTGGACAAATCCCTTATCCCCCTGTGGGCGGAGCCAAATTCTCTTATACCCCGTCTGTAATTTCCCAACAGTTTCCAGCCGCCCCAGTTAATGCTAAAGCAATAATTAGATTATAAATAACATTGATAATCAATCAAGTATACATCATTAATTTAATTTTTACTATAAAATACACTATTTCAATACTTTTAAAAGCTGCAATGTTGAACTCGGCCACCTAATTACGGTCGTGGTGTTATTGTATTAATGCGCGATTAGCAACAGTTGTTTTTTATTTTTAATATTTTTATTTTAAATTATTAATATCTGTTTCAGACAATTTCATATTACAAACATTTGAAGTTAAAAACTCGTTTATCGATGGAACTATTTTTCGTCACTGGCAAGTGATTTCGTTCGCGTCCGCGTGGTACGGCTCCGTTAATAAATTGTTAACAATTATTGTCTGGCATTAATTTGATTATTTGGCTATATGGTTTAACATGTCGGCAAGATAAATTCGTTGTAGAAGCATCTCTCGGGGTATATGGCTTTTTATGTACCCTCTGTGTGCTCTTTTACCCCCTCGCCTTCGGCTCGGGGTAAAAGAACACACAGAGGGTACATAAAAAGCCATATACCCCTCGTGATGCTTCTACAACTTATATTATTTCCCAATTTTGAAGATAACAAAAACAGTATGACAATACAATACAAATACAATACAATACAATACAATACAATACAATACAATACAATACAATAACTTTATTTCCATGTTCATATATGTATAATAAAAACATAGTCTGGTTGACCAGCAAAAATAAAGTACATAAAATATTAAACGCCAAAAACATACGTTAATATAGCTATTTTGTTACTCAGCTGCGAGGAAATCGCGTTTCAGGCCACGTTTCGCCCCCCCCCCCCCCCTATTTAAAAATCCTGGATCCGCGCCTGGTAAGACCACTACACCTTCTACTCTCTCACTAACCACAAACAATTAACAACTAACCCACTATTCTGGACAGACAGCCCGGTGTGCTTGAACCTTAATTGGATATAAGCACGAAAATAAGTTGAAATGTTGATCTTACGACACGAGGCCGATGTGCCAACAATAAGTACAAAACATATATAGAGTATGGGATTCTAGGTGTATATCCGAACATTAATAGACTGATTATGTCAGAATACTTGTATGTATTCTGACATAATCAGTCTATTAATATTCGGAGATAATGTTCGGAGATAATGTTCGGAGATTGTGAACGGGAGTGAAACTAGAATTCATAATTATAATACAATGCGTCATACAGGGGTGAGTGCACTGAACAGTGTCATACCAGCTCCCGTTTAGACTTTGAACAATGTGGACTTCGAAGAACTAAATAAAAAAGTAAGTACTAAATGAGGAAATGGCGGCGTGTGTCTTGTGTGTATTAGTGTGTGCGCGTCTCTCTCTCTCTCTCTCTCTCTCTCTCTCTCTCTCTCTCTCTCTCTCTCTCTCTCTCTCTCTCTCTCTCTCTCTCTCTCTCTCTCTCTCTCTCTCTCTCTCTCTCTCTCTCTCTGTCTCTCTCTCTCTCTCTCTCTCTCTCTCTCTCTCTCTCTCTCTCTCTCTCTCTCTCTCTCTCTCTTCCTCCTCTCTCTCTCTCTCTCTCTCTCTCTCTCTCTCTCTCTCTCTCTCAAAGGAGAAAAAAAAAACGGATTTGATTTGAAAACATGGCTAACAAGAAGTAGAGGCGTGCGCAGGAAATTTTGCAGGGGGGTGGGACGAGGTGTCTGGCGAAGCCCGACACAGCGAGCTCCGCAGGCGCGAAGCCCGAAAATTTTGAAAAATTGCCCCCTTCTAGGTCTATTCTGAGGTGTTTTCTGCTGGCTAGCCAAGCTGCTTTCTGACCACATTTTTTTGGAAAGAATTTACATTAAATATCGGGATATGAAATTTGTTTTCGCACGCGCCTGGGAAGATAATTTCGAGTAAATTGGTTTTAATGTATTTGTATAAAAAGAGATTGCTTGATACAAAACGCAAGTCTGGAAGAATTTCAAATAACCTGGAATTTTGGTGTGCAAAGCATTTTATTGCATTTTTTAAGTCTGTTTATAGTGCTGATTGCAAATCCAGTTGATGCCACTCTGTAACGTTTGGGCAATTTGAGTTATTGAGCCTCAAAATGACGGCCATCTTGGATTTACGTAGAATTTGTAACTTAACGCTCGGTTATTGGAATTTAACAAACTTTTTTTTTAAATACCTTGTTTTTCACTGAATAAGAGACTGGTTAACATTTCATGACTGTAAAGTAATTATGTATCCTAGATTTTGGTCATATCCATATTGGATGTATTTTTATATCTAACTTAGTCCTCCATTACAGGTACTGATTACGCATTTTAAAAAACCACAAGAAGCTGGTTCATTATTTAATGTATTACCATGTATATACTATGGAGCCATTCAAACTTTATGTAGGCAATACAAATACACAATTATCAATGTAAAATATGTATGGAGTATGCACTGGCTTTTTCCAATCGGCAACCTAAGTCATTCAAAGTCATTCAGTCATCCGATAATATTCAACAATTACTATAGGATGTTTTCCTAACCAACTACCTCTGGCAAGCAGGCACATTCAAGTTCGCACATACAAATTCTCGATCTCAGTTTCACAGAGTAGCATCATTCTCATCTTCATCCTCATTGCATTCTTCATCATTATCAGATAAAGATATTGTATCCTGAGTATGTTGACTGCAGCATACATCAAACTTCCCTCGACAGTTACAGAGCATGGTGCATGCCAGTTTTGCTGCGAAACAGCTGCATCTATTTGTAGCACATGGTTGGTCTGATCGACAAGAACACTTTATTAGTTGCAGGATTTCTGGTGGAGCAGCTGATGCATTATTTGGAATTCCAACTGGGATCAATGTTTTGGCTTTTGCATCACGTGTCCAACCAAAATGTATTGGATCCAGTGATGGTGGATCTGGAAGAGGTGCTGCGTACCATTGTATTGCCTGGAAGTGAGCACGCTTAGCATTTTCCTGAAATGCCTCGGTTGTCGGTGGAAGGGATGATAACTGTGGTGCTGATTTACGTGCCTTTGCCGTTTTGAATGACCATGCTGTTATTCTCGCCTGTGTCATATTGTTACTTGGGTGCCCATAGCAGCTACTAATGAGGAAAGTAGCTTCTTGTACAACCTCTTGTATATCTGCATTGATCAGTCCCACTTTGTTCAAAGTAACTCCTGATTTCAACTTCTTGAGAACTGTTGCTTTTCCAATACCATGACATTGAGCAACAGTATCGCACCCAGATATTGCATGTGCAGCTAGTATATGTGGTACAATGTCGATGTGTTTTTCTACAGTTTGTCCAATGTCTATTAGCTTTCTTTCACCACTGGTAGCTTCCATCGTTATCGTGGCTGACAAATGCAATTTCCAGTAGAAATACACTAGCAGAACAAACACATCAGTGTCATCGCATATGACACGTACACTTTTATTCCCACAATGCATGAACAGCATGAATAAGTTGTTGCACGATGATTATATCAGCTTCTTCCTGAGTGGTTTTCAAGTCAGTTCTCTGTGTGTCAATGTTCTGCAACACTTGTGTTGGAACATCTAAACTGCCAGTTACAACAAGCATGTTTGACATGTCCTTTGATTTGACACATTCAGTGATATCTGTACATATGATGTCAATTAATTGTGTCTTGTTTTGAATGTTTGTCAGAACAACAGACTTGGATGGTAAAGGAGTTTGTCTGGTCAGCTTATGGGCCCTTCCTGCTGCTTTGCCACGTTCAGCTCGTGTAGTGGACTTTATACTATATGCATAGTATCGATCAAATACTAAATACACTGGACTGCATTTGAGCTTCCGCAACACATACTCTGTAACATTCGACACAACGTCAGAAACAGTTCCTTTTGAAGGCCAATGGACAATCCATAATATCGCAGAGCCATCTATTATCACTGCTTCTGGTACAGCATACAAACGTGCAGATACTTCAATGCTTGTTTTATTCTTCAATACAGCTTTGTTCTTTGCAATACGCATGTCACCTGAATCCAGAAACATTGCAGTCGGAATTGGTGCCAATTCATATTTCAGCACATCGTCCATTGTGAGTGAATCACGAGAGAGTTGCAACGCTATCACACGTGAGTAAATCAATGCTGTATCAACCACATCAACTTCTCCAACTGTGATAGATTTTTTTACTGATTCCATTGTTACCACTTTCTTACTTAGCGGTGCATAGAATCCATCAGGTAAGTTTGATTTGAACGTCTGTAACTGCATACAGCCTATCTCATGAGCTCTATCCACATTGACTGCATTGGTTGCCACTTTCCCGGTAGCAATGTTCACCAATTCCTCTGGATGTTCTTCTGGAATAAGTGGCGAGATACATGTACTGAGCATATCACGAATCTTCTTTCTGTCTTCGTTATCCAATTTAATTCTGGATATACTCTCTTCTTTATGAGATGTTACATGACTGGACTTGTAGTTTTCATCCAGTTCCACCAGGTCTTTCTGCAGCTGACTTCTGATGTGTAGACCGAGTGCCCAGCGCTGCAAGGCTTTCTGGTTAAGTGTAATACCTATTACTCCACCTGGACCATGGCCATATCTCATCATAGTTGTTTCAATCATCATGTCGCTCCAAATGGCATTCCATAGGCCTGGCTTATGTCGCATAACATGTTCCTTGTCCATGAAATGTTTAAGGAGATCTTTAGGCATCTTTGCCATCTTCATGGAATAGATCGTGCCATATCGGAAGTAGTTCCAGTGGGCAGCAGCTCCAAAGTATGGAAGCATACGATCAGTAGCCAGTAAGTGAAGTGGCCACTCACCTTCTCGTTCTGCACGGACATACAGCATCATGATCAGTACTGGTTTAATCAAGGAATCAAGCCAGAGACGAGTAGTACGACTTTGAATTGCTCTCTGCTCGAGGATCAACATCAGCGATTCGAAACTCTGCACATCTTCATGCATAAGTACTGTATGTAGAACTTCTTCAACCACCATCCTTAATGTGCGTATGTTCTGGGGGAACTTTTTGCCATGTAGCATATGGGGAACACCAGCAAATGCTGCTTGCATCACTTCTTGTAATCCTGAATTTGCCATTAAACATCCCCACACAACCAACAAATGACATTAACATGTGCATACCTCCGAGACGTGGAATAAACCTCTCAAATTCATGGGCATGAAACCATGTCATTTGCACAGTGATTTTATACAACTGTTGGTCATTTGTAAATATAGTGTATGCCTGGCCAGCTGCCTCTGTGATACGTTTGACCTCATGCATTGATGTTAGAATGGTATCAGGATCTGCAGGGTACATGTCTAGCATGGGTAAGTATGTCACTTTAGTTGCTGGTTGTAGTGTCCATCCAGCTTCTCGAACTTCTTTCACATTGAAACCATTGTACTCGGGTGTCTTATCATCACTGATTATTGATTTCAAAAACATGAAGTCAATATGCTGAGCCCTTTGTAATGAAACAACTTGATGGGCCAGCACTTTAAGAGCTGTCACTGCATGTTTAGCTTCACTACTTGGCATTGGTGGGTTCTTAGGACCTTGGTAATGACATGTGTCCACATCTTGAACTTTTATGTCCTTCAAGTCTACTTTTCGCAACCTGTTTATGAATTTGTTTGCTTCTTTGTATTCACTGGCTGATTCATTTTCCTGGGTTATGATCAGAGCCATATTGTGTGTTTGTTTAATACCATTAGGAGATGCGATATTGGCATCAAAGTTGTCACCAACAGCTTGCACAAGCTTCCCTCCAGACACTAGGCATTTTTGTTTCCCAGTTTTAATAGCATCAGCAGCAGCAGAGGCAGTAAACTGTTGGAACTCATCGTATGTAGTTGCAATGCCAAAACGATGCAGTTCTGTGATTAACTTCTTACTCTGCAGTAAGTTTGTAATTGCAAGTTGAAGTTGCGTTGGTGACTTGCTAATGTGGCTCGTTATTACAGAAGCCACAAAGGCTGATGGCAAATCGGGAACTTTTAATTCTTCAAGGAGTTGGAGTAGAGTTGAACTGACACCAGTGTTAATGTTATCTTTGTTAAGTCTCACATTGTACACAGATTTATCTGGTTTTGCAGTTTCTTTCACAATATCAGTAGCAATTTTCTTAAGGTAATTACTGTCATCATTTGCGGCTACAATATTTATGGCACATGTTTTTCTGAAAACGAGCAAACTAGCAACACCAGGTGATGACAATACAATTAATGCATCACCAAAATGGTCACAAACTAAACTAATCAGAGTTTTACGACAAAGACTACTACCACCATACTCCTGATACATATCTAGCAATTCTACACTATTCCATATGTGCTGTTCATCAAGCAACATACTGTTGATGACTCCTTTAAATGCTGCATCCACTTCCCCACCAGGATTTGCTGTGGTTAAAAGATCAATGTACTTTGAGTGCATGAATAGTGCTTTGCAGTCATGGTGGTACCGCGCATCTGCTGCATGAAGATCAGCGATTGCCGCAGATATTCTAATGCGCACTTGGTTGGACCACTCATCATTTCGGATGTCACACACAGAAAGGATGACATCCTTAAATGTTTTCTGGTTGGGACGATCCACAGTCCTCACAACTGAGTATCTTCTCCATCTATCTGCATGCTTAGGGTCACGTTCTGCACAACACTCGCCACAAAATAAGCAGTCTGTGATGAAAGAGAATGTTTTCTTTTCCGAACGACGTGTACGTTTCTGTGCTGGTTCACCTACTGCTGCTTCTTTAAGTTTCTTCTTTTTAAATCGTTCAATATGTGTCATTGATGTGTATGTAGACACACATGATCTGTGACACTGTATTGTTAAGTGTGCATCTGCTGTCAACTGTTCGTGTAAACGTTTGTGTAGATCATCTCCACGTATCTGACTTGCAGCGATTATGGACTTTACACGAGCTGGACCTACAGTACTGACATCTTCTTCTCGATTGCAATTAAATATACAATGTTCAGCCTCTTGTGTACTCATTACTTCATCAGAGGGTGGTACTCATGGCATCCTATTGGAAATTATATCTGTAAAGGAAACAAACATGCCACATCTGTTAAATGGCTCACCGTTTGACATCAAACAAATATTATTTAATATGGCTTCCAGAATCCATGATGGTGAATTATTTTACAGTTACTAAACATGAACCAGTACCTTAGTCAGTGAAACAAGTTGCTATTTAAAAAAAATTCCATCAAAATCCGTTAACTGAACGTGAAGTTACACATTATATGTAAATCCAAGATGGCGCCGCTTTGAAGCTTAATAACTCAAATTGCCCAAAGGTTACAACGTGGCATCAATTGGATTTGAAATCTATACTATAAACAGTCTCCATAAATGCAATAAAATGCTTTGCACACCAAAATTCCATGTTTGCCTGTCGCCTCATAACAGGACATATTGTCAGTGTGGGTGCCTCTCCCACATCTGGCAGATTAAGTGAGTCACAGTTATCACATACATGGTTTCCACCCACATTCGTTGACGGCAAAGATCCGGTTGCTGTTTGATGGATTATGATACATGACGTAGATTTTATTATACATGACCAGGGTTCTGCCAGAGGGTAAAACGGGTATGGCGCCATACACATATTATAATTTTTTAAAGTTAACATTTTGACAAAATTAATGATTCTTATCATTATTGTATGATTTTCTTAACCTTAGCCCTAAATGTAACCCAGCTTCTTTCTGGGGGAGGCCCCCCACACCCCCTGTTGACTGTGGCTGCATTCAATTTCACAGCGACATACGCAAAAAACTTTTTTCTGGCAGAAACACTGATGACGTAGATTTTATGATACATGACGTAGATTTTACGATACATGACGTAGATTTTATTATACATGACGTAGATTTTATGATACATGACGTAAATTTTACGATACATGACGTAGATTTTATTATACATGACGTAGATTTTACGATACATGACAGATTTTATGATATATGACGTAGATTTGTCTATTCACATTCTATTCTTACCTTGAATTCTTGAGAAAGCCACAGTTTACTCCTAGAGGCAGCACATTACAAACTATATTATTGAGTTATACATGTTTTGTGTGTTATTTATCACAAATAAAATTTATATGTAATATGAAAAGGAAAGAAAGAAAGAAACTACAATACTGCACTTTTATTATCCATATGGTTCAACACAACTGAGTTAATAAAAACCATACGAAGCACACGTGTGATAACAAGTGTAATGACGTAATTTTGGGAAGCGACGTTATAACATGACATTGCTTATCCAGTCCTAGCTCAGACCACAGGTATCCCCCAAACAATAACGTGAGATATGTTATAGTAACGTTATATAATAATGAGTACTATTTATATAAGTAACTATAGTATTTGTATTAGGGGTTTCTGTTTGGGGGTACCTGTGGTTCAGACTGCATGTGAAGTATTATCATTCTGTCGTCTCCTTCTTGTTGTGGTTGATATGAAACATTTTCAGACGGCGCTCGTTATTCTTTACAAATAACAAAGTAATAATAATATTAATAAGAAGAAATTATTACACTGGCGTGTGAGTCGTACTGATTTTACGCATCTCGTGTCAATATCCATGCATTACTCTCGCTCTCGCTCGGGCAATACAAACATCCTGACATTCGATTCGTAAAATCAACACGACACGAAAGCTCGTATAATAATCTTCGTTTTATTTACAGAAGCCAATCTTCTATGAACCATCATCTCGTACCAATGGCTGGGGTGCCAAAAACTTACAAAGTTATCTGGACTCAAGCCGAGGCTAAAGCCGAGGTAAAAAGGCTGCGCGCCTCGGCGGTAGTATCTTTTGACTGTGAAACAGTTGACTTCGGCGAACAACCACAGATAAGTCTTGTTCAGGCATGCGTCGATACCGGCCCTGTGTGTCTTTTCGATGTTCTGACCGACACCAGTGTTATTCCTGAAAGTGGGATACTAGAGCTTCTCGAGGATGGAGGAATCACCAAAGTAAGCTATGGTACACGATACTAACAATGATACGCTCAAAATCATCTATAGTTCGTTCTATCCTCCTACAAAAATGTTTGGGGTTTTATTGCTCTCTTTTTTTCGGGGGGGGGGGGGGGGGGGGGGGGGGGTATTTGTAAATGATTTCAGTTTGGTTTGATGTTATGAAGAAAAGTAAAAGTGTTTTGGAAATGACCAAAAAAACCCCCAACAATTGTATGCAATTTAGAAATAAATAACTTGTAGTAAATCCCATGGTATAAAAAGGCGTTCCCTGTGGGAAGTATGCTACTCCGGTTATATGTGGATTTATGTGGTTTCATGTGGATGATTACGGTTGTGGTGAGGATTTGCTAGTACATGTACTTCCGGTAACAAAGACTGATAAAAAGGAAAGTCGCACCCTGTAGGCCTACATTTAATTGCTTATTTCTGGTATCTATGATAATATTACTGTTACAATAACTTAATCCTCTTCACCAATAGTTAACGTAGACTAACGCCAATAAAAAATAATAGAAGAAATGTTTTATTTAACGACGCACTCAACACATTTTATTTACGGTTATATGGCGTCAGGCATATGATTAAGGACCACACAGATATTGAGAGAGGAAACCCGCTGTCGCCACTTGATGGGCTACTCTTTTTCGATTAGCAGCAAGGAATCTTTTATATGCAGCATCCCACAGACAGGGTAGTACATACAACGGCCTTTGATATACCAGTCATGGTGCACTGGCTGGAACGGTAAATAGCCCAATGGGCCCACTGACGGGGATCGATCTTACATCGACCGCGCATCGAGCGAGCGCTGTACCACTGGGATACGTCCCGCCCCAACGCCATTAAGGATCCTGATTAAAGGAACACACCCTAGTTACGGCTAGTTGTTAACCATTACGGCGTTGTTTTTCGCTATTAAACCCATTTTTTTCACAAATAAAATTGCACTTTACTTACCATTTATTATTTAGAATATACATTTCCATTCACCTGAAGTGTTTTTTGGTAATCCTGGTTTTTGTAATACCACAAAAATGCATTTTTCGTATTTCATAAATCGCACGCACGTCTGAGAAAAAACCGTTGAGCAGACAAGGTCTAATCTATTTTTAGAGGGGATATTTCCATTTCAATGTCACAGACGTTGGTATATCACGTGACCGTTATCATTTTGGTTCGGTTTGTTTTCTCGTGCACGGTTCGCGCAATCAACATCCGATTTGTTGTTGTTCATTTGTGATATTTTTCTTCACAGTTCGTGAACATTTTCAGTAACAATAAAGTTCAGACAAGTAAGTGTCTCAATACAAAACGTTACAAACCCTTAAAACCAATAATTTTGCTAAGTCTTACGATATTTGGAGAGGGGATACAACCAGGACAGAACAGTTGGAACATGTCCAGGAGAGGTGAAAGACACGCACCCCAAGTCTGTGAAATTTGTCGTGACGTAGGCATTGTTGTTCTTCGAGCGACATCTACCGGTGACATCAGAATACTAACTTTCAAAATTATTTCAAGCAATTGGGACATGGGGATTCCCATGGTATTTATCGATATAAAACCTGCTTTTTCACTCCATTTGATAAAAACGTGATCTAAGTGTGTTACAGGTTTGTAGATTAACCAAATTATAATTTATTTTCGCTGGATGGAACTAGGGTGTGCGGCTTTAATGTAAGATTATCATAGATAACAGAAATAAATCACGAAATGCACATGTTGCGATTCACCGTGGTATCGGTTTTAGCTACCTGAAGTAAATCCTCACCACAATCATAATCACCACATGAAACCATACAAATCCACATGAATCCAGAGTGGTATACATTCGATGAAAATTCTGATATCCTCAATCTGATTGAAATTAGATCTTATAATCTTCGCTTGGCTTTCCAATGTGCATGAGAGAGAGAGAGAGAGAGAGAGAGAGAGAGAGAGAGAGAGAGAGAGAGAGAGAGAGAGAGAGAGAGAGAGAGAGAGAGAGAGAGTGTGTGTGTGTGTGTGTGTAAGTATGTGTGGTTCTGTGTGTGTGTGTGTGTGTGTGTGTGTGTGTGTGTGTGGTACTGTGTGTGTGTGGGTGTGTGTGTGTGCGCGCGCGCGTCTGTGATCTGTCCGTCAAGTAGGATCTCACATTCTGACATTGGCCAACGTCATTTCCTGTTCAAGTGAATTTTCGTCTGCGAGTAGTCATTTGAAACGCATCAAGCTGTTGATAGGTCTAGATATAATAATGTAAGAGTAATGTAATCAGATCTTTGGATGGGATGAGAGATAAATGGGGAGAAAATGGTTGATAGAAAGAGCGATTACGATTGTATGTGTGTGTGTGGGGGGGGGGGAGAGAGGGGGGGAGAGAGGGGGGGAGGAGGAGGGATTTGACATATCCTGAACCCTTTAAACGTTTTGACAAATATACACCTGAAAATACTCCTTTTTTCAGATTATGCACGACTGCAGACTGGAATGTTCAATGTTTTTCAATCTGTTTGGAGTTGAAATTAAAAACATATTTGACACCCAGGTAGGCCAGTCAACTGTTGTTTTAAAGAATTATTTTGATCGACAGTGTTAAAAGTGCGGAACTATATTTATTATCTGTTTTAACTTTTATGATTTTATACTAAACTGAAACAGTTTTCATACACCTTATTAAATACATAGAAAATGCTATACTTGTGTCCAGTAGATACCATTTATCTTAGAGTTTTGTTTGTGTGGGTTTTTTATTTAAAAAATTATTTCCTGTGTTAGGTTGCATATCGAGCATTAGACGCCAAGGCACACATGCAAACGATGTCTCGTGCCAAGATGGCGTCGTTCACAGACGTCTGCTTATTGGTCGGAGTCCCCATTGACCTCTCTTTGAAGTTGAACATCAAATCCGCGATGGAAGTGGATCCTTGTTTCTGGGCAAAGAGACCGCTAACTGAGGAGATGAAGACTTATGCTGCCATGGATGTTGTCCCACTGGTGTCCGTTTACCCTAAGCTAAAAACAAGGCGAGTGTCCACGATGGCAGTAGGCCTATAATGTTTCAAAATGGAGAGAGAGAGAGAGAGAGAGAGAGAGAGAGAGAGAGAGAGAGAGAGGAGAGAGAGAGAGAGAGAGAGAGAGAGAGAGAGATGTACAGAGGGAGAAAAAGACAGGAAGGAAATGTTTTATTTAACGAGGCACTCAACACATTTTAATTACGGTTATATGGCGTCAGACATATGGTAAAGGACCACACAGATTGAGAGGAAACTCGCTGTCGCCACTTCATTGGCTACTCTTCGAATAGCAGTAAGGGATTTTTTTATATGCACCATCCCACAGACAGGGTAGTACATACCACGGCCTGTGATATACCAGTGGCTGGAACGAGAAAGAGAGAGAGGTAATTATTTGAAGTATGTGTATTAATGCTCATCTTTCTTTACAGGCTCTCTGGCTCGGGCTATGAAGGTTTTTTCCGCAACATGTGTGACGAGTACCGTTCGATGTCAGTAAATCCCAAAAGGGCCAAAGAATTGCGAACGCAGCGAGAGAAATCAGAATTGTTACACATCCTCGATTTTAATCCAAACTACCTACTGTCAAAAACACAGAAAAAGATTCTTCGAAGATAGAAGAATGTTGTGCTGCAGTCATCATTGTACAGGCGCCTGTGCAGGGATTTATCCAGCGCGGAAGGGGCGCGAGTCATGATCCCTTTGAAAATACGTGTATTTTTAAAAAGAAAATTCGTTTTGAGCAGGATGATTTGAACCATTGACACCACTCACCCTCCCTGCAATCACGGTTGTCATGGTATACATGTAACCAGGTTGTATTCTAGTGATGTTAAGCTATTGCACAGCACTAACATGGGAATCGGAGCTGGGTAGGATTAAGTGTGGACGGTTTTGAGAGCGATCGTAACCGTTCAAATGTCCGTCTAGCTCTTGAACGGCAGAGTACTCAGGCTAGAGTAAGTGGTCTGTGTCCCTCTTCTTGAAGACCACAAAAGTTACTTTTTTTGTCCAACTATGAAAACAAAAATAACTTTTAAAACAGGCTGTAAAATGTCAACCAAAACATTGCCACTTTATGCTTCGGATATTGTAAAAGTACCTTCAAAGCAGAGCCGGTTTATCCTAGTAGCACGTGCTACGGACCCCTCGCTGGCCCCGCGGTAATATGTACATTACCCCCCCCCCCCCCCCCCCCCCCCCCCCCCCCCCCCCCCGAGGGGGTTGCAAAATATGTAGCCAGAGTACTCCGACTGTAAGAGAGTTAGACGGACATTTGGACATAAATACGTGTATTTATGTCCAAATGTCCGTCTAGCTCTCTTACAGTCAAGTACTCGGGCTACAAAAATTAATATATATCCTGGGAAGGCGGACCGCTGTTATTTGTGCTACAGGTATCGGCTCTGCTTCAAAGTAAAGTATATCGCTTGCGTCCCAAACTACAAATATCATTCCCAAACTACAAATATCATTCCCATGGACCTGGTAATAGCTGTGGTGTGTATGTATGCAATAGTAGGTATGCGTGTGCGAGTCTGTGTAAGTGCTCTTCCATACCACAGCCGAATACTGTATCGACTGTGCCAGATATTTTATCAAGTTAAAGACGCCCAGGATACCAACATTATAGTGTTGTCTTTAGTTTTTACATGATCTTACCTGTCGTTTGCAAAGAAAACAGATTTGTCTATAACCCAACAAAGTTGAATGTTTTTAAACGGAATTTCTTAACATTTTTCAGTTGACAATTTCTGACAAATTCCATAACATTTGTCAGTTGGGTTAAGGTAATAAATGATGAAAGAATATCTGTTATAGACACTTAGACACATATTAAAACTACCGGTATGTTGTGGAGTCATATTCTGCTTACCCTTGAAAATTGTTATTGGTGGCGTCATGGTTAAACCATCAGACTACAGGGCTTGGAACCTACTGTCCTGCACCGACAGCCCAGATAGCTGAGGTGTGTGCCCAGGACAGCATGCTTGAACCTTAATTGAATATAAGTACGAAAATAAGTTAAAATTAAATGAAAATTGTTTTGGGACAAAATGTAAATGTGGATTTCAAGTCTTTGGGACCTTTAAAACAATTTAGCACCTATGTACCTAGTTGCAACTTCCAGCTTACTCCACCAAATCTCAGGTGGCCACTGGTGGTGGACATGGTTAATATTGACATGTGATATAGAATCATGAATAAAGTGTCTATTTCCATTAACTTGAGGATGCCCATCTTTTTGGGTCATATTGATTTTCAACTTCGAAATACTGAAAATTAAAAAGCACTACATCTAAACTAAAATAATACAACACAACAACAAAATAGATGAAGGTGTTTTTTTTTTAATGACACCACTAGAGCACATTGATGCATTTATCATCGACTGCTGGATGTCAAACATTTGGTAATTATGACATATAGTCTTAGAGATGAAACTCGCTAAATTTTCCCCATTAGTAGCAACATCCCATAGACAGGATAGCACATACCACGGCCTTTGATAAACCAGTCATGGTGTAATGGATGGAATGAGAAATATCCCAATGAGTCACTGAAAGGGGTTGATCATAGACCGACCATGCACTGGGCGAGCACTTCTACCACTGGGCCATGTCTCACCCATACGGTTAACAGATAACATGTTAGCTTGGTACCAGTTCAAAAAGTCTTTTGTCCTGCTAGAATACAGAGCTGGGGTCTTCATTGGTTGAAAGATGGAAATTCACCAAAAAACATTGAAATTCCAAAGAAATGTTCAAATTCACAAAGAAATGTTGAAATTCCAAAGAAATGTTGAAATTCACAAACAAATGTTGCATCTTCTGACACCTATGTGTTTGACTGGTTTTCACATTGTCGGTCATTTAATACAAGTTTGTTTTATTTAACAACACCTCTAGTGAATACCGATTAATTGCTCATCCGCTGTTGGACGTCAAACATTATGTAATTGTGAAACATAGTTTTGAGAAAACACACAAAAACATTTCCAGTAGCAGTAAAGGATTTTTTTAATATGCACTTTCCCAGACGGGACAGCATATACCATGGTCTTTGATATACCAGTGGTGGGGCATTGGTTGGGATGAGAACAAGACCCAATCAGAGAATGAGTCTACTGAGATTTGAAGCTTTGACCAAAGCACTTGATGTGAGTGCTGTGTGGATCGAGCTGTATCCTGTCCCTTTGATGAAATCAGAATACTGTTATATACTGTTACTTTAAAAATAATTCATTCCAACCAGTCCGTGACTGTCTAAAACCTGTGGGAAAATGCATACAAATGAACATTTGTTTTATTTAAAAACACTTTCCATAAATACGATTTCATGGACTGACGGGTTATTTTAATCCATGCTTTTAGGCACTGCACTGCAAAAATTGGGAAACGCCCAAAGAGCATGACATAATTATATGGAATTCCAGGTCTGTCATGGCAAGTTATCTGCAAAAAAAACCCTCGCATAGGGTTGTGATTATAACGGAGTCGCATGATGTGTGACAGACACTCATGGTCATACAGGAAGACTACAATAAGTTTAGTAAAATAAAAATAAAGAAATTTGCACGTAACTGATGATGTATAATGGACATGAAAATCATACATAAAATTATTGAAAATCATCATTTGATCACAGTTTTGCCCGATTCAACAAGACACTTAGATCTGTAACCTGTAAAACAGGATGTGTAAGTATGTAATGTATTGATGCAGATGATGGAATGAGTGAATGTTATTCAGTCACACATGTAGAACGTCAAGGCACTGAAGCCGCAGGTCAGCCCTCCTGTCACTGATCTTTAGGAGGTCCCATACAATTTCCATCGGGATAGTGTGCACGGAAATTCTTCACCACATCCGGGTCTTTCAGTCTTACGCCTTCTACTTGGTTTCCAAGGGTGATCCTACATGAAAGACAAAATAAGCATTCTGAGAGTACTTCGAAATGTCTCCTACCGAGCCCCATAAATCTCCTAAGTTCAAAGGCCATAACTCTGTAAAACAGAGATAAATTCAATTTTAGACAGTTACAACCCTTGAATAAATTCCCATGAAAGGAAGGAAATGTTTTATTTAATGACGCACCCAACACATTTTATTTACGGTTATATGGCATCAGACATATGGTTAAGGACCACATAGATATTGACAGAGGAAACCTGCTGTCACCACTTCATGGGCTACTCTTTTCGATTAGCAGCAAGGGATCTTTTATATGCACCATCCCACAGACAGGATAGTACATACCAGTCGTGGTGCACTGGCTGGAACGAGAAATGGCCCAACCGACTGCACATCGAGCGAGCGCTTTACCACTGGGCTACATCCCGCCCCTAAATTCCCATGAAAGTCAAATTTGATTTAGATGGTGCTTGAACCTTAATTGGATATATATATGAAAATAAGTTGAAATGATTTAGCTATAACTGTCAAAAATGGGTAAATCCCCAACAAAGTCAAACTTAGTCTGTAACCTATACACAAACTTTCATCTCAATATCTTGAGGGATTTTGAAAAATGTCCGGAAAAATTATGCTCAAGTCTACCAGTAATTTCATTTGTTTCATTTAGTTATTTTCATTCCTATATCCTTGTAGGTTCAAGCACACTGTCCTGGGCAGGACTGTCTGTCTAGGACAATAGGTTACAGAAGTTGGTTTAGTGGCCTAACATCTACCCACTGAGATGTTAAAACTTGCTCTGGGTGGGAGTTGGTGCCAGGATATGAACCCAGTACCTACCAGCCTCAAGTCTGATGGCTTAAGCACTACACCACCGAGGCCGGTGTAGCAGCAATAGACCTCTTATACACAGTTTCCCAGAAACAAGTTGTGAACCATTGTTAAGTACAATTAAAAATGTTGAAACATTCACCAAGGGTGACTCATCATACAACCCATTATACTGTATGCAATTGCTGTTCCACAAACTAACATCTTTCCCATAATATGACTAGTGCATGCAGTGAAGACTGGAACAGAACACAGTCAATGTTCGAAATAAGCACTTGTTCCTTTGTCCCGACAAGTGAAAATCTGTTCGGACAAGCAAAATGAGCCTTGGTGGTTGTCCAGTGGACAAGTAGAAATTTTCAGCGCAGTTTTATTTTGAGCAATCAAAAACATCATGCTGGTATTTGAATAAAACAAATCGTTTATTTGGACAAGTGAAAATATTGGTGGACAAGTATATTTTTAGAAAATTTTTGCTTATTTCTATCACTGGTAGTCATTGCATAACTAATAGCCATTTGAAGGTCTGCAAGTTAGACTTACCAATTGGGCTGTACGTTGTGAGGTCGGCCGAACAACTCACACTTTCTAGTTCCTGGAGACAGTCGCTCAATAATTCCATATATTTCATCTGGCTTGTGACTTGTTGCTCTCACCTGTGTAATGGATAAATATTCAGGTAAAAGTGCATAAAATTTTGCTGAAAGTTTGTACTATTTTTAAAATAAAATTTTAAAACTCGGTTTAGTGTTGTATAAATTCTACTTTCTGTGGTAAGACAAGGCTTCAGATCTCATTAATTGGTGCAATATGTGTTTTTGTATGGACAGTATGGACTTTTTAGTGCAGCAATGTTATTAACAGCTGCTGAAATGCAGGGTTCTGCCCAGGATTTCTTGAGTGGTGGCAAGTTTTTCCCCACTGGATTTGGCAGCAAAAGGCGGATGTGGCGGGGGTCTAGACCTTCCCCCAGGATTTTTTTTTAATGCAGGCCCTCAGATGCGATCTGAGCAACTCATAAGGCTCCTAATACAGTTGAAAATCTTGTGAATTTTTTCAGATTTTTAATGTAATTGTTTTCTATTTTCCTCTGATCCTTGTAATAACACCATATGATATGATATGATATCAACCTGCTTATAAATAATATGTTTGTTTGTTTGTTTTATTTTGTGTGCTGATAGTTTGTTATGCTTCACTACTGAATGAAATAAAAAAGAGATATAATTTGTGATGCATTTGTTTATTTTGCTATAATAAGCCTATTGATAATCTATTCATTCCAAAGACAAGGGGACAGTGAAGATAGATAATGTTGCAATGGCCAGCAAGGCAGGGAAATCAAAATTTATTCAACTGTGAGTAAGTCTGCAATTTTTCTTCCTTGCCCAAAGTTTCACCGCAGCCGTGAAAGGAAATCTCTGTTATTATGTAAATTATTTTTTCACAGGCATCGCCGTATTCTTTGCATGAAAACCTCCACCAATGTCTTTAAAGCACCATAGCAAACGCGTTGATTAATTAAATTTACAAACTGCGCAATAATTACGACTAACTCCTATTACGAGATATGCTCAACCAAATACATGTATTAAAACAATAAAGAACAATAATAAAAAACAAAAAAACAAACTAGATCTATAGATCTTGTCTAGCGGGCCTATTTGTTCATGAGATCGTTTCATGTCATTTTATATCAGCTGGATCAGCGCATGCGCATGGAATAGCATGTGATCGCAGCGCCACTCGAAGCCTTCTGAGATACTACAGTAAGTGTAATGCACGTGGCATAGCCGGTTATGACGCGTGTTTGTTTAAAGTTGTGGAAAGTACGTCACAATTGTTTTAAACTGTTAAAAGATGATCTAAAAGTAACTTATCATGAATGTTGTAGAAACAGAATAAACAGAATGAATGAACGTATAACAACATGTCAAGCACGAAAAATACATCGGCTAAGAACAAATAGCTGCAATTATCTGGCTAAATTTGGTTTCATCTATCTGTCCATTCTGTTAACACCACAGATTACCTCGGCCACGATGACGTCACAGTCCAATCCTCGGTTCACTCCCTCAGGGTTGCCTTTCACTCCCACCTGGAAACAAACGATACCTTTTATAATATTTATAATAATTTATTATATATCTTATAATTTTTTCTGGCACTCGTCCTTTTGTAGATGGGTTTTCTGACACAAGTCTTAAGAAAATCCATCGTTGGAAAGAGCTTTAGCGAGCTCCAAGGATTGATTTTCTTGAGACGACTGTCGAAAAAAACCATCTACAAAAGGACGAGTGCCCGAAATATTTTATAGTTCAATTATTCTTATAATTTTGGTATAATTATTATAAAATTCACTGCATTTTATTTTTGTACTTTGACATTACTCCTCTCAGCTGATATATGTTACATCACTAAAAGGAATGCATGCAGCGTTACATATGATGTGACGTCACAAACTATCTTTGATTAGAGAATGACGTAATCAACAAGTGTCAATGGCCGTCCACCTAAACGATGAGATCAATGAAAAGGGTGCATTACCGTCAAGGGGACATGTGCTAAAAACCTTTTTTCTAGCACAGCTTTCTGGCACATTTCTCCTGGTTGATTGAACTAGAATTGTTATTCTAATTCCTAACAGAGATCTGCAAACAATATAATGCACTGACAATAAGATATATTTAAAGTGTTATTTTGGTAGTAATGGGTTGTACATAAAAACAAATTATATGGGAAGGAATATTTGTTTAACAAACACCTCAGAAAATGTTTAAACATATTTTGAAAATAAAAAGCCTACCATAAACTGGTTTGGCCTATAGTAACAGTTAAACTTTATTTTAATTAAGGTATTTTAATTTCTGCTTTTTTTTTTTTTTAATGAAATAAAATAAATATTAATTAATATTAATATGTTTTTAAAAATGCATTCAGATGAACATGCACCAGTGCTAAGTGACTCTGCACACAATAATGTAGTAATTATTCTTTTAAGAAATGGAGTTAAATATGAAAATGTGACATGGAACTAAACATAAAATTAACAGAGGGCTATAACATGCTTTCTGACTCTGTTGAAGCGAGACAAATATAAAACAAAACCTATCATCTGAATGAATGAATAAATGTTTAACCATATTCCATCCTATCAAACAATTCACTCCTAAATAGAAGGCTTGGTAACAGAATTGTTTTTGAAAATACCAGGTTATCAAATATTTATCAAATTATTAGTTGCAGCGAAGTAAATGTTTCTACTAATTATGTCATAAATGTGTTGAACACTACATTATAATATAAAAACAATAACGTCTGTGAAAGGTTTTGTACCAGGCAGTGTTCCTTCCCATGGTTCAGCCAATGACCTGTCCTTCCTGTGCGGATAATACGCTGAAGCTGATTGGTCTTCACCCAGATCAACTCGTCACAGCGCTTGTAGCTGAAAACACAACAATGTCATTTAGCTCACAAAATATTAAACAAATTTAGTAATAAATGTTTCAATAAACTTTTATCTGTTATGAACTATAAATAAAAATCCATTTTAGTATTAACTTTGTCTGGTAAACAGGCTGCAGCTTTATCTCTCAACTGTTACCTGGCCTGATCTATGACCTTTAACTTTACACTCAACATATGACAATAGCGTAATTTTTTGTTTTTAATAATGGTGAGAATCTGTATGAAGTTTGGTGAACCAAATACTCATTTTGTGAGAAATGGACTAACAAAATACAAACCGAAGGTTGGCATAAATACAAACATGTTGTTTTCAAGGAACATTTTTATTAGTGGTAGTCGGTAATCTAATAATTTAATAATTGATTAGAAACTACTATTTAACATTTTAGAAATGTGTATTGTAGTGATTTCTGACATTTGAATAGTGAATTGCGACACGATATTGAATAAAAATGTTTCTGTGTTTTTGTCAAACTAATGCCTACATTTTGCTTTCTGCAACATTACAAATATGACACTAAAATCTTTTATATATATAGTCTAACTTGTATATAACAACCAGTCAATGGACCAACAGAAAGTGGCCATTATGGACAGGTGGCCTTTATATAGAGGTCCCAAAAGATTTCATCGAGACCCTAACATATTTCACTAATAAGCGGTCCACTGAGGTTTATTCGCCGTGATGTCGCGTCTTAGTTTTATGTGGCTGCTAATACTGCAACAATCAGACACTGTCATACTAATCCACTGAGGTTTATTCGCCGTGATGTCGCGTCTTAGTTTTATGTGGCTGCTAATACTGCAACAATCAGATACTGTCATACTAATCCAGTGGGATTACGTTGCCAACTGCAAACAAAACAATTTTGGTAAACAAAGGTCGCGATTTACCAAAACATACTGGCTTAACTAAATTCATTAATGTTTGCCGCTCGGTTGACAGCAGGGACTACTCAGGCACCTTGGTTATAATTGCCTTTGATAATACCGCAACAATCAGATACCGTAATACATTCTGATTTCATAGGCTACAGCCAATGAGAAGTCGCCTTGTTATTGAGTAACAATTCGAGCTGAACGTATATTTGTTTACGACAATAACATCATATGATAACATCAAAATAAGTTTGTTCTTTGTCAAGTCGAATCAAATCGCCAAACTTTCCGGTCACGTGACACAACAATGTAGGCATTTCAGAAAACAATGGAATTTACTGGGAACTAAATCGCTGTACGATCATATATGGTGGGAAGAATTTGTTAAAAAAATGTTTTTGGAAATAATATTTTGGCCGCTAATGCAGGTTCAGACCTTATTTTTGCTGAAAAATAGTAGCTGCTGGCCGCGTTGGACAGGTGGCCATTCTATAGAGGTCAAATAAAGAAAGAAAAGTGTTTTGGGGGGGGGGGGTTCAGGGTGGTTGTTATGGGCAGGTAGTCATTATATAGAGGTACCTGTTATACCAAGTTCGACTGTATATGATTTTAATAGCATGTCGGTTCTTACCCCCAGAGATCCAAACATTCTCGTCCAAGCTCCATGGCTCTGGAAATGACCACCAAAATACATTATGATGAGCTAAATGCATGTATTCAATAGTGAAATAGTTTATCCTACTGTATCTATATAAAAAGAAAATAGTAAATAGTACTCTTCATTGTGAGAAAATTAGTGTAAACCATTTAATTCCCTTTGGTATAGTAGTAGTTTGACTTGACTTTTTATATTTGGTTTGCATATGACGACAAAAACAATTTCGTCTTGTGAAAAGACACAGAAAGACTGCAATACTAAGAAACTATTAAAGTAGCACAACAATTTTAGGTACCAAATTATGAAAAAGGTTTATTGGAGAATCATTTGGAAAAGGCTCTGGTTATCATTATTCACGGAGTTAATTTTTTGGAACCGAATTAAACAAAAATGGCCAAATCTGAACATTTATTCATATTAGCATTACAGCCAAACAGCTAAATAGGGTTGCAAACAAATCACTATGCATTTTTACATGGGTTACAACTAATAATGTTGTCAGAATTATGAAAATACATGGGGAAAAGCTTTCAGGCCAACACATTTTTCTCGAATATCTCTATCGCTTTTGCCTGCATTTGTGGATTTACTCCACCCCTTTGGGGGTGTTCACTCCCTTGCAAACCCTCCTCCCCCAACTTGTACACTTATGGACCTACCTTCCTGTGACCCAGAGAAAGATAAAACCATCGTCCTGCAGACCGGGCACATCCAGGCGTCTCATCTCGTCATCGCTCATTGTTCCGTAGGGCAGTTCCATGTGGATGTCCCAGGGTGGGTCGGCCATCACAACGGCACACTTACCCAGGACAGACATGTTGAAGATACGCAAGTCACACTGTATCCACTGCAATCATAAAGGTAATGACATACGATAAACAGCTTATTGAAAACAAAAACAAAGAAAAAATGTTTTATTTAATGACGCACACTCAACACATTTTATTTACGGTTATATGGCATCAAACATATGGTTAAGGACCACACAGATATTGAGAGGAAACCTGCTGTCACCACTTCATGGGCTACTCTTTTTGATTAACAGCAAGAGTTCTTTTATATGCACCTTCCCACAAGACAGGGTAGTACATACCACAGCTATTGATATACCAGTCGTGGTGCATTGGCTGGAACAAGAAACAGTCCCACTGACAGAGAGAGAAATAGCCCAATGGACACACCGACGGAGAAAAATAGCCCAATAGGCCCACCGATGGAGAGAGAAATAGTCCAATGGGCACACCGACGGAGAGAGAAATAGCCCAATGGGCCCACCGACGGACATCGATCTGTGGTTGACCGCACATCGAGTGAGCGCTTTACCATGGGGCTACGAAAACAAATGCTGAACAGTGTTGTCGAAATTTATTTAATGAAAAACAAAAACAGATCACTCTTATACACGTTGATTTTAATTTTGAAAATTAAACTATCTTGTTCCAGGAAAGGAAACAAATTTACATTTGTTCTAAGACACCTCAGCCAGGGCTTGAAATAGCAAAAGCAACAAGTAGTCCATTTTAAACTACGACTACTTGGTATCTAACATATAATTATTTTAATACTTGGTCTAGAGCAACAGATGAAAACTGCTACTGTCACATGTGCACGCCATTGCTATAAGATTTTAAATCAATATACATAGCAAATTAAAGGGACACACCAGGGGTGGGGAAAAGCCCTTTTTTCCCGGTCTGGGACCGATTCTCGATCTCTGAGACCGAAATTATTTTTCAAAAACGTGCGTTTGCCGGTCCCACTTTTGTCATTCTTGTCGGTCCGAAGCACCTGTCCGTTTCTATTATAGGAACAAATTCCTATCCGCCAATTGGATCGGCCTGCCCAGACATTGGCATCTTGTGCATGATTTAAAATAATAATAAATAAATAAATAGTGGTCAAACTGACTGGTGTTTCTGACGTCTGTGATTTTAAAGTCTGCCATAAGTCGAACCTACAATCAATCTACTGCCACTAGGCTAGACATTTGTCAAAGCCGCTGTGCTGGTCACGAGATAAAACAGACGTTCATCATTCTTGGTGAGAAAGCTACCAAGGTATTACACTCCAATTAAAACAAAGGACCCAGAGTTTGCAACTGGTCACAATCAACACATGTTAACGCCTGTGTACGGAGCTCTGTCGGGTCGAGTGTCAGAGTCCGACGAAGCAAGAGGCTTTTGTGAAATACAAACTGCTTGAAATAGCATAAAATATACTGAAATAATCAATAAATGTGTTTCTTGTTGACTGTTCAATGTAGTGTATCAAATAATTATAAAGGACTTTAAAATAAATAAAAAGGTTTACACCTCTTTTTTTTTTAAAAGTGGGAGTGAGCTGGAATAGCTAAACCGGCTATCTTTAGAGCCAGGAGAGATCAAATGTCATCCAATCGGCGACAACGTTATTAATTGCTTTGTCTAAACGTGTGCCAGCTCAAGTTGTCAAACGCTCCAACGGTGTTATTGTTTATTAATTTTCAGGACTACTGAATACTGGTACTTTTTATACATATATGGGAGTTAAAATGCATAACTTTTATTCCTTTTTTATATATTATTTATTCCATTATGTAAAATAAATATAATAAAAAAATTTCGCTGATGTGATCAAACATTTTGTTTTTCTTTCATGTTTTGATGTTTATCGTTTTCGCATTCATGATTCAAAATAAAAATATACAAATGCCACTATGATTTTGTTTTTAGAACACTACTTGGCAAATATCACCTTTTAAATGATTTTATAATTTTTATGTGCATTCCTTTCTTCTTATCCCTCTACCCCCCTCCCCCCGGTAGTGATGACATCAACGTGGGACCGATTGACAATTTTATTTTTCCCCACCCCTGGGACACACCCTAGTTACGGCTAGTTGTTAACCATTACGGCATTGTTTTTCGCTATTAAACCCATTTTTTCACAAATAAAATTGCACTTTACTTACTGTTTATTATTTAGAATATACATTTCCATTCACCTGAAGTGTTTTTTGGTAATCCTGGTAATCCTGGTGTTTGTAATACCACAAAATACATTTTTCGTATTTCTTAAAAACGGAGGCACGTTTGAGAAAAAACCGTTGAACAGACAAGGTCTAATCTATTTTTAGACGGGATATTTCTATTTCAATGTCACAGACGTTGGTATACCACGTGACCGTTATCATTTTGGTTCGGTTTGTTTTCTTGTGCACAGTTCGCGCAATCAACATCCGATTTGTTCTTCACAGTTCGTGAACATTTTCAGTAACAATAAAGTTCAGACAAGTAAGTGTCTCAATACAAAACGTTACAAACCCTTAAAACGAATAATTTTGCTAAGTCTTACGATATTTGGAGAGGGGATACAACCAGGACAGAACAGTTGGAACATGTCCAGAAGAGGTGAAAGAAACGCACCCCAAGTCTGTGAAATTTGTCGTGACGTAGGCATTGTTGTGCTTCGAGCGACATCTACCGGTGACATCAAAATACTAACTTTCAAAATTATTTCAAGCAATTGGGACATGGGGATTCCCATGGTATTTATCAATATAAAACCTTCTTTTTCACTCCATTTGATAAAAACGTGATCTAAGTGTGTTACAGGTTTGTAGATTAACCAAAGTATAATTTATTTTCACTGGATGGAACTAGGGAGTGCGGCTTTAAAAGAAATCTCGATAATTGCTTAAGAATAATTTAAATGATCCATCTACAATCAAATCATGCATGGGTTTCAAAAAATTAAAAATTAAAAGGAAAATACATTTATTACGAGTGTAACCAGGGGCCTAATTCACAAAGGTCTCTTAGGCATCCTCTTTGCAAGTCTTTTAGCATTGCACTGCGAGATCACAAAGTTGCGAGAGTTTAGTGAATTAGGCCCACGGTAAGTTATGAGTATAACGAGGTAAGTTAAGATCAAAGTGCATACCTGTGGAGGATACAGACAACAGTCACTGGCCATGCCTACACTGGTCAGAGTGTTCTCCTTCTTCAACAGAGCCATTTCCTTTTTGGCAGTGGGGAAATCTATTTCATAATGTACATACTGAAAGAAAAAATATACCCACATTTTGAAATTCTCTACATTCATGGTCTGACTTTGATTTAATGTCTATATAGGGTATGTGATCATGCTCAATTTATCTTTATGAGGGAGGCAAAACAAAAGAAGATTAATTTTGAAGGTAAAATTTAAAAAATTTGAAATACTAACATTCTCCTCGCTTATCAGCCATCTGCACATCAGATTAGAGACATAAAGAAAGTTAAAGTTTGCTTTGTTTAACAATAGCACATTGATTTATTAATCATAGGCTATTGGATGTCAAACATTTGGTAATTTTGGGAGACATAAAGAAATGCTGGCTAGCGCAACTGGTAAACACATGAGAAATGATTCATAGGTTCAGCAGTCCTAAAAACAACAGGGTTGGAGTATGTAAGGATGAAAACATGTGACTGTATCAATTTCTAACCATCTGGGCCCCGCTCTATGAAGCAACCTTAGTGTTAAGATTAACTTAAGTTCATACATAAGGTGATCTTAGTGCTAAGAATGCTTCATGGAACGGGGGCCCAGAATAGTAACAAAGAGAAGTTAGTGGTAAAGTGTTACCTTGCAAGTGTCCATATGGAAACAGGTATTGAGGAACGAACAATCTCCAAGTGACTCTGAAAAACAAAAAAGAATAACTGTATACAGCAAGTAATATGCCTAATACCCCAGCTCTTTGCAGCTAAAACAAATGTTTTAACTATTCATGTATACTGAGCAACAACAAAATTGTGAATATGTAAAACAAATGGAGCAAATATGAAAGTTTAAAACTCAGCTACAAAATTCATGCTGTAGCCATTGAGGCCGCAGCCATCGGAAAAGTAATACCTACATCTCGTCTTTGTAAGGGGGGGGGGGGGGGGGGGGGGCGGTTTGGCAGGTTGTAGCCCAGTGGTAAAGCGTTCGCTTGATGTGCAGTCAGTTTGGAATCAATCTCTGTCAGTGGGTCCATTGAGCTACTTCTTGATACAGCCAGTGCGCCATGACTGGTACATCAAAGGCCATCATATGTGCTATCCTGTCTTTGAGATGGTGCATATAAAAGATCCCTTGGAAACATGTAGCGGGTTTCCTCTCTAAGACTATATGTCGAAATTACCAAATGTCTGACATCACATAGCCAATGATTAATACATCACTGTGCTCTAGTGGTGTCGTTAAACAAAACAAACTTTTTTCTTTCTTTTTTTATAAAGGCGAGACAAAATATGTTACATATAACCCCTCTGCTGATGATATAACAGAAATATGTTACATATAACCCCTCTGCTGATGATATAACAGAAATATGTTACATATAACCCTTCTACTGATGATACAACAGAAATATGTTACATATAACCCCTCTGCTGATGATATAACAGAAATATAACCCCTCTGCTGATGATATAACAGAAATATGCTACATATAACCCCTCTGCTGATGATATAACAGAAATATGTTACATATAACCCCTCTGCTGATGATACAACAGAAATATGTTACATATAACCCCTCTGCTGATGATACAACAGAAATATGTTACATATAAGCCCTCTGCTGATGATACAACAGAAATATGTTACATATAAGCCCTCTGCTGATGATACAACAGAAATATGTTACATATAAGCCCTCTGCTGATGATACAACAGAAATATGTTACATATAACCCCTCTGCTGATGATACAACAGAAATATGTTACATATAACCCCTCTGCTGATGATACAACAGAAATATGTTACATATAACCCCTCTGCTGATGATACAACAGAAATATGTTACATATAACCCCTCTGCTGATGATACAACAGAAATATGTTACATATAACCCCTCTACTGATGATATAACAGAAACAGAAAAGGAATGTTTAAACTACTGCTATTTGGTGTCTAACATATGGTGATTTTAACATTTGGTTGAAGGAAGGAAGTAAATGCTTTATTTAAGGATGCACTCAACACATTTTATTTACAGTCATATGGCGTCAGACATATGGTTAAGGACCACACAGATATTGTGAGAGGAAACCTGCTGTCACCACTTCATGAGCTACTCTTTTTGATTAACAGCAAGGGATCTTTTATATGCACCATCCCACAGACAGGATAACACATACCACGGCCTTTAATATACCAGTCGTGGTGCATTGGCTAGAGCGAGAAACATTTGGATAAAGCAAAGAAGGATTTTTGTATGCATTTTTCCATACACAGAATAATATATACCAAGACATTTGATATCCACGTACCAGTAAGTGTGGCACTAGTTGGTACAGAAGGAACCCAAGTCCACTGAGTTACATTCTGCCCCATACAACATAATTTCAGTTTCAACAATAAAATCTCACCGTCCGTGTGTTTGCGAATGATCTTCCTGAAATGTAGCTTCTTACAAGCACCATCTTTCTCCACGTACTTCAGACATTCGTCGCGTGTGCCGTACTGGCAAAACTCTTTCAGCTGGGCCCCTGAAAAATAATTGTGTTAAAATCATATCATTACGCCAATACAAAAGTGAATATTGTACTCACTCGCTCTCTCACCCCTCCCTCTCCCCTCTCTCACTCTCCTTCTCCCCTCTCTCTCTTTACTATCTCTCTCTCCCTCCCGCTCTCTATCTCTCCCCTCTTCCTCACTCTCTCTACTATCTCTCTCTTCTACTCTCTCTACTATCTCTCTCTTCTACTCTCTCTACTATCTCTCCCCTCTTTCTCGCTCTCACTCTATCTCTCTCTATCTCTCCCCCATATCTCTCTCACAATCATTCTTTTTGTGTGTGTGCATGTGTATCAAATGTATGTATTAATTGGCAGTTGAAAGAAAATGAATGTCTTTATGACATCAGTATAAGAATGGGAAGGGAAGTTTATTTTATAATACTGTAAATCAGGAAATGTTACTCAGTATAAAACTTTAGCAAATTTTTCGAGGGCATACAAGACGCTAATATTTCATGATGCAAAATTTAAAGAGACGTACAACAGACCATCCCAAAAAACGTGTGTGACTGAATTGTCGGTGATTAACTGAACACACATCAATGCTTACATACTACTGATTAAACAAAAATGGATAGCAAACAACCAGTTAGTTAGCATGCTGCAATTTTGTAATAAAATTCAGATGTCTGTAAGCTGCATAAGGTCAAAATAGATCAACAGTATTATTGAACCTGATCCTACAGCTTGAGCTTTTTCTTATTTTCAATTTATGATACGATGACCGTGCTAAAAAAAATTATGTCACTAATATGTCACTTATTTACACTTCACTAAATTTTAATCTGCCCCAGGTTGGGTCCCTGGCCTCCCAGAGATCGAACTCTGGGGTGGACATGCTCGAAACCTCTGTGGTATATGAGTCTGGGGAGACATGCTCGAAACCTCTGTGGTATATGAGTCTGGGGAGACATGCTCGAAACCTCTGTGGTATATGAGTCCGGGGCGGACATGCTCGAAACCTCTGTGGTATATGAGTCTGGGGAGACATGCTCGAAACCTCTGTGGTATATGAGTCTGGGGCGGACATGCTCGAAACCTCTGTGGTATATGAGTCCAGGGCGGACATGCTCGAAACCTCTGTGGTATATGAGTCTGGGGCGGACATGCTCGAAACCTCTGTGGTATATGAGTCTGGGGCGGACATGCTCGAAACCTCTGTGGTATATGAGTCCGGGGCGGACATGCTCGAAACCTCTGTGGTATATGAGTCTGGGGCGGACATGCTCGAAACCTCTGTGTTATCCGAGTCCGGGGCGGACATGCTCGAAACCTCTGTGGTATCTGAGTCCGGGGCGGACATGCTCGAAACCTCTGTGGTATATGAGTCTGGGGAGACATGCTCGAAACCTCTGTGGTATCCGAGTCTGGGGTGGACATGCTCGAAACCTCTGTGGTATCTGAGTCCGGGGCGGACATGCTCGAAACCTCTGTGGTATATGAGTCTGGGGCGGACATGCTCGAAACCTCTGTGGTATCCGAGTCTGGGGCGGACATGCTCGAAACCTCTGTGGTATATGAGTCTGGGGAGACATGCTCGAAACCTCTGTGGTATATGAGTCTGGGGCGGACATGCTCGAAACCTCTGTGGTATATGAGTCTGGGGCGGACATGCTCGAAACCTCTGTGGTATATGAGTCTGGGGCGGACATGCTCGAAACCTCTGTGTTATCAGAGTCCGGGGCGGACATGCTTGAAACCTCTGTGGTATATGAGTCTGGGGCGGACATGCTCGAAACCTCTGTGGTATATGAGTCTGGGGCGGACATGCTCGAAACCTCTGTGGTATCTGAGTCTGGGGCGGACATGCTCGAAACCTCTGTGGTATACAAGTCTGGGGCGGACATGCTCGAAACCTCTGTGGTATATGAGTCTGGGGCGGACATGCTCGAAACCTCTGTGGTATATGAGTCCGGGGCGGACATGCTCGAAACCTCTGTGGTATACGAGTCCGGGGCGGACATGCTCGAAACCTCTGTGGTATATGAGTCTGGGGAGACATGCTCGAAACCTCTGTGGTATATGAGTCTGGGGAGACATGCTCGAAACCTCTGTGGTATATGAGTCTGGGGCGGACATGCTCGAAACCTCTGTGGTATATGAGTCTGGGGCGGACATGCTCGAAACGTCTGTGGTATATGAGTCTGGGGCGGACATGCTCGAAACCTTTGTGTTATCAGAGTCCGGGGCGGACATGCTTGAAACCTCTGTGGTATATGAGTCCGGGGCGGACATGCTCGAAACCTCTGTGGTATATGAGTCTGGGGAGACATGCTCGAAACCTCTGTGGTATACGAGCACGCAATGGAACTAACTTTTAAGATCACTAATATTTTATGATTTACAGTGTCCACCAATGATAGTTACCTCCCCTTGATCTAAACTTGTCCACTAGATACTGTTCCTGAAATACATAAATTAATTTGTTTTAGAGAAAAATATAGACATTTTTATTATTAATTTTAAAAACATTAAAATATTCCATTCACAAAATGGTGCAGATTTGAAAGGAATATATTCACAAAAATATTTTTCACAACAAAAATAAAGTGGTCACAACAAAAGAAAGAACAGAAATTCAATTTCATGATTATACTGATGGCAATCCTTACACATAGTTAAAAATGTCTACTCTACATTTATTGCCTATATATTACCATGGTGTTTTAATCCATATTTTCATAACATTGATTTTGATATGACACTTTAATATAATTCTGCACAATGTAGAAGATGTGCTTTAAAACAGTTAGGATTGTACTTAGCCTAAAATAATGGGGGAGGTGGGGAGAGAAGAGACTATTACCCCCAACCTCACTCCACTATATACGGCCCTGACAATGTAGGAAACATTACTTACCGTTGCTGTAGGTTTACTGAGAAGTTGAAAAATCTCCTCCTATTTAATAGAGGGAAGAGACTATTACCCCCAACCTCACTCCACTATATACGGCCCTGACAATGTGTTGAAAACATTACTGGTAGTACTATACCAAATAACTTCCGGCTGGGTCAAAGTTCGAGGTGCACCGAACTTTTGATAGAGAAGTGAACACCACAAGTCCTGTGATTGGTTATAAATGTGAGTGTGTTGGTTGTAAAAAATAATAGTTTCATCTGGGTAAAATAAATGTGCAATTTTATTTCATCTAGTACCAATGTGTCAAGTAGCCTTGTGCTTGAAACATGTATGGGGTACCTGTAAAAAAAAGTACTCAAATTTTGTGCGAAACTAGGGTAGTCATAGACGCTACCCGTTATCTCAGAAACGAGCAGCTTGACCCCCATTTTTTTCTGATTCACTTTAAGTGTAAGGGGTGGTAGTATTTATATCCGTGGCGTTTATGTCGGTTGATACGTTGCAGGTAGGAGTTTTAGCCGCATATGTTACTATTGTTGTCTATGGGATTTGATTTGGTAGTATACACCCTACTTACCTTTGCTGTAGGTTTACTGAGAAGTTGAAGAATCTCCTCATATTTTATAGAGAGAAGAGACTATTACCCCCAGCCTCACCCCACTATATACGGCCCTGACAATGTGTTGAAAACATTACTTACCTTTGCTGTAGGTTTACTGAGAAGTTGAGGAATCTCCTCATATTTTATAGAGAGAAGAGACTATTACCCCCAGCCTCACCCCACTATATACGGCCCTGACAATGTGTTGAAAACATTACTTACCTTTGCTGTAGGTTTACTGAGAAGTTGAAGAATCTCCTCATATTTTATAGAGGGAAGAGACTATTACCCCCAGCCTCACCCCACTATATACGGCCCTGGCGATTTGTTGAAAACATTACTTACCTTTGCTGTAGGTTTGCTGAGAAGTTGAAGAATCTCCTCATTCATCTTCTTCTCCTCTTTCTCTTTAGCCGACTGCATGGACAGCAAGCTCTGCCATCATAATAGTTGATATTAATCATAGGGCTCAAAATAAACACAAAACAGGTCTAGTTTTTCAGCAAATTGTACCAAAATCCAATTAGATTCCTGCATCTTTGTGCAACACAGGAATCCATAAGAATCCAATTTACAACTTTTGAAATTTAATTATCTTTATTATTATTGAAACAAATTTTTACAAATGTTTATGTGACTAATTAATTCCAAATCTGAAGCTAATAAATATAATTATTATTTGGACATTGACAATCTATTTTGTAAGAAATGGTGCCTGAACATTAGATACTGAGTCTGATTTTTCTTTAAGGCAAGATAACAGCAATAAAATTCTGTTCAAACAATGAGTCTTGAAAAAAGAAGAAGTTTGTTTAAATGCCATTAAAAAACAACAACATACAAACAACAAAACCTTGATTACACTGGTTGTAATGGTAAAATACTATGGGTTTCAGTCTCCTATAACATATATCTTTTTTTGGGGGGGGTAATGAAGAATTTTTTTTGGGGGGGGGGAGGGTGGTAGGTGTGTTGAATTTACCTCAATGCTGTCATCTACTTTAGCCACAGATTTGTCCTGTTTCTGTTGTTTGGCACTAGGAAAATTTTCTTCCTCAGAACTGAAACAAAGATCATAAACAAGTATGCAGAGAGATCTGACGTTTTTAATTTAGTTTACTAAAAACATGGAGAAAACTTGAGGTGTTTTCTCTTTTATGGATACATTACCTGTCCCCAAACAAATCCTTGAGGACAGGTAATGTGGAAAAGAAATGATCCCAACTTAGTTAATCCAGAGGTGGGATTTAGCTCAGTCAGTTAAGTGCTCGCTTGAGGTGCTTGCATTGCAGTAGTGTTTTCCCTAGATTGTTTTAGCATGGTGCAGCACCATGCCTCAATAATCTAGCACCATCTTGCTTCAATCAGCGCCATGCTGCCCTGAGATTAAACAAGCCTTTTTCAGTAATAATTCTAAAATTGCCTTTATAAAACACCCTAAAATGTATATTAATTAATAAAATATGTCTTTTATATCTTTTTCCATTCATTTATTAAAGCAAGCAGATAAATTACATTAATGTTCATTTTATTCTATTTTTTGGGTATTTTTAATGAAAAACAAGTGCCCCGAAAATGGTGAAAATGCCCCAAAAGTGTTTGGTCTACCATGCCTTGCCTAATTTCTAGGGAAATCACTATTGCAGGATCGAATCACCTCAGTGGATCCATTCAAATGATGGTCAAAAGTCTATGTGCTTTCCTGTCTGTGGGAAAGTACATATAAAAGATCCCTTGCTGCATTAGAAAAAATGTAGCAGGTTTCCACTAATAACTATGTGTCAGAATCATCAAAGGTTTGACATCCAATAGCCGATGATTGATAAATCAATGTGCTCTAGTGGTGTCGTTCAACAAAATAAATTCTAACTTTTAGTTAATTAAACGAAGTTTATTTATTTACTTATAGTTATAATGGATATTGGGGAACCAAGTAACTGATTGTTTATGACCTACATAGTAGTCACTGAATATTAATTATGAAGAATTCTCTAGTCATTATTTTTCAAATTCACCATGTGCTGTTAGAAAATAGCATGAGTTGGCATGATGCCTATATGTACCACAACTTAAGGTTTCCTGTTAACAAACTTTTAATGCAGAATGTTTAAATGTCCACCAAAATAGTATCTCAGTAAAACATCAACTTTGTAGGGCCTAAACGAATATTAATTATCACTTTTTTCTTCTTCCGAAAACCTGCACAGATAATCATGTAAATATTCCAACACAAATATTTTACCTGTCTCGTTTTCGTTTCCGTGATTTACTATCCTGATCATCACCAACAGCAGCCAACTGAACAACAATCAAATATGTTTATTAATAAAAGTTTTTAAATTTCAAATCTGAAATTTATTAATATTAGAGTTTATGCAGCCTGAATATCCAGGATTAACTTAGGAAGGTGTAATATTATCTATTTTTCCGTGTTTGTACATAAATATTTGGAAAAATTCACTAAATACTGTATTATTAATAAATACACAAAAAAATTAATATAAAGAGAATGATAAACCATTTGACCATTTAATAAAAATTACTATATGGACATACATGAGGCAGACAGATAAAATAATTGTTTACATAGTATAACTTTATTGCTTGTCAAGTACAATTATTGCATTTAAAAATAAAACATGAATGATCACTGGTATCATCAATTATTAAGCCAAATAAACTTATGCAGTTTTGGGAGATTTATATTTTTACTTACATGTATTTACAACTCACCTTTGATAAGTCCACTGAGGTCACTGTTAGAGTCTTTGTATTACCCGATTCCTTAACAAAGATGCTGTAACAGAAATAAAACAAGAGATTAAAACAAGAGTACTGGTGAGGTACGCCCATCATGAGTTTGATAGAAAATTAATGAATATGTTACAGGTATGATTCAAGTCTAATTATGTGAAATTTTTGCAATGGGATGGATGAACAGTTTATTTGGGACCAACCACCATCCCAAGTTGTTCCTACGTGTGGTCTGATGGTCCTGTATGCATCTGTACACAAGATATGGTCCGGACAAGGATTTACTGTTATGTGCAGTAGACTGTGAAAATTAGGTCACAGTGACCTAGTAATAGGACGCGACACACCACCATCCTAAGTTGTTCTTACATGTGAGGTTTGATGGTCCTGTATGCATCGGTACGGAAGATATGGTCCGGACAAGGATTTACTGTTATGTGCAGTAGACTGTGAAAAGTAGGTCACAGTGACCTAGTAATAGTACACGACACACCACCATCCCAAGTTGTTCTTACATGTGAGGTTTGATGGTCCTGTATGCATCTGTACGGAAGATATGGTCCGGACAATGATTTACTGTTATGTGCTGTAGACTGTGAAAAGTAGGTCACAATGACCTAGTAATAGTACGCAACACGCCACCATCCCAAGTTGTTCTTACATGTGAGGTTTGATGGTCCTGTATGCAAGATATGGTCTAGACAAGAAAAAGTTAACAGATGGATGGATGGACAGACAGACAAACAATGCCATACCATAATACGACCCATAGATGGGCGTATAAAAAAATAATCTCTCTTACTACTGGGTAATATTATTAATATTGATGTTAAAGTGATCAAGTAGCAGATGTGATGAAAATATTGCTAAGTTATTATAACCACTAAGGTCACATATTTATGGCAAAGAAACTCAAAGAAACAAAGAAATTTTTATTTAATGAATCAACCTTTTTACATGTATTACCGTTATGGTGTCAGACATATGATTGAGGCCAACACAAATAATGAGAGAGAAAATCCACTGCCACCAATCCAATATATATATATATATGCACCATCTCACAAACAGAACAGTACATACCATGGCCTTTGTTATACCAGTTGTGGAGCACTGGCTGGAATAAAAAATAGCACAATAGGCTCAGTGAGGGGGATCAATTCTAGACTGATAGCACATCTGATGACAACATTACCACTGGGCTACGTCTCCCAACCACCCACCCCTACAAATGATAAAAATACACCATCACCTGAAAAAATAAAATTGTGTGCAGTGTATCGGAAAATACAAACCGATCTTTTATTAAACCTGCCCTATGTACAGCGACAGCTAGTGATGCTGATGTTATAGTTATTTGGTTTTTAAATATGAAGACCCTGAACCAGTCTAGTGAACTTTTAAATTCCACTCTGGCTGAATGCACCCTGGTCAAACCTAACTAATATTTACCTCAACATCTGCTGAGCCTCAAACTTATGAAGTAGTTGTTCGATAAGCTGCTGTTTAACCTCTCGACCAAGCAGTTTTGACGTCTGCTTCGTAATCACCAGAGCGTCTGACGGAATGTCCAGCATAATATCACACAAGACAAGTAGAAGTTTCTTCTCAACATCCGGTTCAATCTTAAGCGACTCTGGTTTTGTTGAGGGAGCCTCAGTTGATGAAGACGGAGCAGAAGTAGAGGATTTGGCTGAACTGTCTGATTTCACTGGCATAAGAAAATTAATGTCACATCATTCACACTCATTAATATGTCCATTTATCCAAAAATACACATACAAATTATTTTTGTTCTTGGTTGAAGTAAACATCACTAATATGGTTTCTATTAATACAAAATGTAAAGAAGAGTACACACAACATTGCATGGAAGCAGTTTTATGCCACAACTGTCCCAAAAACATTACCATGAAATGCCTGTCCACCACCCCGAACAGAATATTATATCTATCACAGCAGGGCCATACCCAATAGGGATATAAGTCGGGGCAGTTGCAACACTAGAAAAATACAAAAAGGTAAAGTGTCCATCTGGAGAAGATCCTACATTACTTTGCCTCGATTCTTTTTGTACTGACTATGACATACCACTGATTTTTGGCTAGATATGGTCGTGCACAGCCCAAATTTGTCTATGTCCCTGTTAAAATTAGTCTTTAGACAGGACCAGAGTTACGCTTTGGTGAAAACATACATTTTTAAAACAATAATATGGTTACAAGTCAAGTATAAGTATTATTACAATGAATATGATTGTACAATGTATGTACTATGTATTTTAGGCACATACATTTGCAAAAAGTATCGTACCGCGCATGTGAGGTTTATTATTGTTCATTTTTAAGGCTACTGTATGAAAAAATATATGTTTCTGATATATGTACAGTGGACGAAAACTTTGTTTCATATAAATTTTTTAAAAAGGATAAATTCAGTTTGTCAAGTAATCTGGTCCAGACCGAGTTTTACCAACACCCATCGCTAACACTTGATGTCAACACAGATAGGCATTACGTTCACATCAGTGAATAGCTTGTAAAATATCAATTTTCAAATGAATTGATTCACAATTAACACAATTTATACACTCAAAATTATTTACAATTGTTACAAAAATTTTATGCATTATGAATATTCACTACAGTAGAGGCACGAAAATGTAGCATACCTATCATAATTGAAAACAAATTCTAACAATAAGGGGCTTAAAAATCATCAAAATTAAATGATTTGGCTCTGTTGATTTGACATATATGTGAGGTAATGTGACATGCACCAAATGTTAATTCATCTTCCTCCATTTCAACTCAATTTCTACGAATCAAATGGACTTGATATCGATAAGTTTAAGGAATAAACAAAAATGACTTGGCAAAAGTAATGGTTTTAGGGTTTGTAAAGTTTATTTATTGAAATACTTACTTGTCCGAACTTTATTGTTAATGAACTGTGAAGAAAAACCTCACAAATGAACGACAGACAACAACAATCAGATGTTAATCTGTTAATTGCGCAAACTGTGCACAAGAAAACAAACGGAAGCAATTTAACGCAGTTATGGACATTGACGATATGATATAATCTTAAAGAGGAAACCCGCTACATTTTTCCATTAGTAGCAAAGGATGTTTTAGATTTCCGCTCCAATATCACAACAATCCTATGTTTGACGTTAAATACTTTTACATTGATCATTTTCGAGTTAATTGATTAAAAAAAAATCCACATATTAATCACTAATACCCTCACTATACAGAAAGAAACCCGACAGCACCCACATTCAGCTAAGCTTCGGCAAACTCCAGACAGCAGAATTCTAAGTTCGCCAACCTATATCGTGACATTGCGTCACATGATCACCCACTCAGCCATTCCGTCTACTACTACTAGGCGGAATCGCCCAGTGGGCGATCATGTGATCTACGTCACGAAATAGGTCACCGAGTTTTGTAATTCTTGCGACAAAGTGTCTCAAAGCGTAGCTGAATGTGGGTGCTGTCAGATTTCTTTCTGTACTATGTATATTAGTGATTAATATGTGGATTTTTTTTAATCAGTTAACTTGAAAAGGATCGATGTAAAGGTATTTGACATCAAACATAGGATTGTTGTGGTATTAGAGCAGAAATCTTTGCCAACTTTTTGTTTGTCGGGAATTGCCAAAAAAATACATAGCTTGGTCTCTGACTATAATGAGAGCGTATTTATGTCCAAATGTCCGTCTAGCTCTCTTACAGTCAGTGTACTCGGGCCAAGTTTGAAACTGATTTGTGTTTATGGGAAAGTCACTTCATTGCGTCATGACATTTACAAATTAACACAAAGAGAAAGGTGTAAATATTTCTCATGATTTTATTTTCCTTACCATTTCCAAGTGATGCTGCTGTTTCTGGAATGACGGCTGCAAGCTGAGCTACAATGCCTTCGCGTTCTCTCTTGCGTTGGCGCATTTTCTCCCGAAGACTGCTCTGACGACTTTTGATCGCCTGCAAATCCTCCCAAGTGTCCGACATTGTGAAATAATATATCACAGCAGATCTATTTTTATTATTTTTTCAAATAAATGGCTCTTCTAAAACCAGGGTGTGCACATAAACTAAATTATAAAGCAGAATTTTCCACTTAGAAAGGAGGCTGCCATTTTACTTGGAGCAGTTAGTGAATGCATCCGTTTTAGGTAAACATATTATAAAACAATAAATTATATTAATAAATAATAACGAAGTAAAATAAATCTTAAAGATGGTTATTATTCGAAGGTAAGTATATAAATAGCAGCTTATTTTTCTACGTTTTATTATTCGTTTTAGAAATTAGTATAATTTATATTAATAATGTCTCCCAAGAACGACAATATTTTTGGGGATGGAAAGTAGTTATTTCCCCTGTCTTGGGCGCACATCAATTTTCACCTTCAGCATTACATTGTCTAATATACCGAACAGCTGTTAAGTTGACAAACAAAGAAAGGAAACACGTCAGGCCCTAAGGAAACGGTGTGTGTGTGTGTGTGTGTGTGTGTGTGTGTGTGTGTGTGTGTGAGTCTGTGACCCACCCACTAGAGATTGTGCCCCCAACTCCAGATACAGTTCTTTCTGGCCTTCCCGCTGCTGCCAGACTGCTAGCCCGAGTACTCTGACTGTAAGAGAGCTAGACGGACATTTGGACATAAATACGCTCTCATTACATGTAATGAGAGCGAGACGGACATTTGGACATAAATACGCTCTCATTATATGTAATGAGAGCGTATTTATGCCCAAATGTCCGTCTAGCTCTCTTACAGTCAGAGTAGGCCTACTCGGGCTAGCTCAAAATGTGCACGTTAAAGCTTACGACCATGACAATGATCATCATAATGGAACAATGTAAGCGGGTTGCCTCTCTTGGGATTATATGTCAAAATTACCAAATGTTTGACATCCAGTAGCCGATGATTAATAAATTAATGTGCTCCAGCGGTGTCGTTAAACAAAACAGGTGGGTGATCGGTACTAGGCTACAGCCAGATACGGTCATATAGCAAAAAACTGAGACGGAAATGTTCTCAATTTTGGAGTGAAAATAAATGCTTATATAATAATGTATGTTCGCAATGGTGTATGTTGTTAGTGCCAATGAGAAACCATTCTATTTGCAATCTTCGTTTGAAGTTGGGCAATTTAACATTGGTTTCAATGACAGACGACATAGATCTGTGTAGTGAGACCTGATACCTGACGTCATAGATAAGAGAAGGAAGTAGAAAGTTCAATTGTGGGTGCACTTTCCGTTAGGTTTCGTACTCTTTTATGATCGTTATTTCTAAAAATATAACAATGTCGACATTTAAAATAGTAAAAACATATATCCTGTGTTAAAAGTATATGACATAATTTACATGTATCATGATGGTGGGGCAGCTTTCCAGAAGTCGGAAGTGGCGGCGTTGTCTAGCAGAAAGGAGTGTGGTGACAAAAACAACTCTGGCGGTGACAAGAATAATTCCGATCTGAATTACCTTCGAAAGCTGGGACTCTCGGTGGGCTACTCCTGTGACGAGGTTGAGGAGGGACTCCTGCTGTTGAATGACTCTGTGAAATCAGCAGACTACTTACACATTTTGCAGAACATTAAAGAAGATAAAGATAGAGCTGGAACAGCCGCCCCGGCACGGGTTGGCTCAAACAGCCCCGCGACAAACATCGTGTCCGATGCAGTCGTCATACCGGACTCAACAGAGATGGATAGCGATCATGATGATGATGTGGTTTTCAATAGTGAACACTTTAAGACTCCTTTGAAACCGGTGAAAATTAAAGGCAAAGTGGGAGGCCTGTCTTCAAAAGACTACCAGGCCGTGCCAGATTCAGTGAAGCATGTCATCTTGGACGGTCTTTCCCACGAAGATGTCAGTGAGGCAGACCTGTTTGAGTCCGGTGCAAGAGAAATCAATGTCAAATGTTCTGCTGCATCCCATTTCAGTAGCAAAAAGCATCCCCATCCTCATCATCACCACACGAGCAGTGGAGATGCTTCAACGATGAAAACAGCTTACGCATCCAGCCTGCTGGAGGTTCTGGAGACCGATGGTGGGGCAGCTTTCCAGAAGTCGGAAGTGGCGGCGTTGTCTAGCAGAAAGGAGTGTGGTGACAAAAACAACTCGGGCGGTGACAAGAATAATTCCGATCTGAATTACCTTCGAAAGCTGGGACTCTCGGTGGGCTACTCCTGTGACGAGGTTGAGGAGGGACTCCTGCTGTTGAATGACTCTGTGAAACCAGCAGACTACTTACACATTTTGCAGAACATTAAAGAAGATAAAGATAGAGCTGGAACAGCTGCCCCGGCACAGGTTGGCTCAAACAGCCCAGCGACAAACATCGTGTCCGATGCAGTCGTCATACCGGACTCAACAGAGATGGATAGCGATCATGATGATGATGTGGTTTTCATTAGTGAACATTTTAAGACTCCTTTGAAACCGGTGAAAACTAAAGGCAAAGTGGGAGGCCTGTCTTCAAAAGACTACCAGGCCGTGCCAGATTCAGTGAAGCGCGTCATCTTGGACTGTCTTTCCCACGAAGATATCAGTGAGGCAGACCTGTTTGAGTCCGGTGCAAGAGGGATCAATGTCAAATGTTCTGCTGCATCCCATTTCAGTAGCAAAAACCATCGTCATCCTCATCATCACCACACGAGCAGTGGAGATGTTTCAACGACGAAAATAGCTTACACATCCAGCCTGCTGGGAGGTCTGGAGACCGATGGTGGGGCAGCTTTCCAGAAGTCGGAAGTGGCGGCGTTGTCTAGCAGAAAGGAGTGTGGTGACAAAAACAACTCTGGCGGTGACAAGAATAATTCCGATCTGAATTACCTTCGAAAGCTGGGACTCTCGGTGGGCTACTCCTGTGACGAGGTTGAGGAGGGACTCCTGCTGTTGAATGACTCTGTGAAATCAGCAGACTACTTACACATTTTGCAGAACATTAAAGAAGATAAAGATAGAGCTGGAACAGCCGCCCTGGCACGGGTTGGCTCAAACAGCCCCGCGTCAAACATCGTGTCCGATGCAGTCGTCATACCGGACTCAACAGAGATGGATAGCGATCATGATGATGATGTGTTTTTCATTAGTGAACACTTTAAGACTCCTTTGAAACCGGTGAAAACTAAAGGCAAAGTGGGAGGCCTGTCTTCAACAGACTACCAGGCCATGCCAAATTCAGTGAAGCGCGTCATCTTGGACTGTCTTTCCCACGAAGATGTCAGTGAGGCAGACCTGTTTGAGTTAGGTGCAAGAGAGATCAATGTCAAATGTTCTGCTGCATCCCATTTCAGTAGCAAAAAGCATCCCCATCCTCATCATCACCACACGAGCAGTGGAGATGCTTCAACGATGAAAACAGCTTACGCATCCAGCCTGCTGGAGGTTCTGGAGACCGATGGTGGGGCAGCTTTCCAGAAGTCAGAAGTGGCGGCGTTGTCTAGCAGAAAGGAGTGTGGTGACAAAAACAACTCGGGCGGTGACAAGAATAATTCCGATCTGAATTACCTTCGAAAGCTGGGACTCTCGGTGGGCTACTCCTGTGACGAGGTTGAGGAGGGACTTCTGCTGTTGAATGACTCTGTGAAAGCAGCAGACTACTTACACATTTTGCAGAACATTAAAGAAGATAAAGATAGAGCTGGAACAGCCGCCCTGGCACGGGTTGGCTCAAACAGCCCCGCGACAAACATCGTGTCCGATGCAGTCGTCATACCGGACTCAACAGAGATGGATAGCGATCATGATGATGATGTGGTTTTCAATAGTGAACACTTTAAGACTCCTTTGAAACCGGTGAAAACTAAAGGCAAAGTGGGAGGCCTGTCTTCAAAAGACTACCAGGCCGTGCCAAATTCAGTGAAGCGCGTCATCTTGGACTGTCTTTCCCACGAAGATGTCAGTGAGGCAGACCTGTTTGAGTCCGGTGCAAGAGAAATCAATGTCAAATGTTCTGCTGCATCCCACTTCAGTAGCAAAAACCATCGTCATCCCCATCCTCATCATCACCACACGAGCAGTGGAGATGCTTCAACGACGAAAACAGCTTACGCATCCAGCCTGCTGGAGGTTCTGGAGACCGATGGTGGGGCAGCTTTCCAGAAGTCGAAAGTGGCGGCGTTGTCTAGCAGAAAGGAGTGTGGTGACAAAAACAACTCGGGCGGTGACAAGAATAATTCCGATCTGAATTACCTTCGAAACCTGGGACTCTCGGTGGGCTACTCCTGTGACGAGGTTGAGGAGGGACTTCTGCTGTTGAATGACTCTGTGAAACCAGCAGACTACTTACACATTTTGCAGAACATTAAAGAAGATAAAGATAGAGCTGGAACAGCCGCCCTGGCACGGGTTGGCTCAAACAGCCCCGCGACAAACATCGTGTCCGATGCAGTCGTCATACCGGACTCAACAGAGATGGATAGCGATCATGATGATGATGTGGTTTTCAATAGTGAACACTTTAAGACTCCTTTGAAACCGGTGAAAACTAAAGGCAAAGTGGGAGGCCTGTCTTCAAAAGAGAAAAAAGATATGAGCGTTCACCAGAAGGAACTGAGGGACCTCTACAAGAAGCAGCAGCAGTCCACAACGGGGAACAAGTCGAAAGGGAAGAGAGACAAGAAAGTGCCACAGCATCAGGACCAGGGGAGTGCGGTGGGCCAGGCGAAGAGGCCGAAGTCTCCACTGGGTGTGAGGAGAAAGCAGGTCGACAGCAGCGTTGTTCCATTATGATGATCATTGTCATGGTCGTACGGTTTAACGTGCACATTTTGAGCTAGCCCGAGTAGGCCTACTCTGACTGTAAGAGAGCTAGACGGACATTTGGACATAAATACGCTCTCATTACATGTAATGAGAGCGTATTTATTTCCAAATGTCCGTCTAGCTCTCTTACAGTCAGAGTACTCGGGCTACCAGACTGCCAGACTGGCTACTCCTAGCGAAAAAAAGCAGCAAGGGATCTTTTATAGGCACTTTTTCATAGACAAGACCGTCCATAACAAGACCGACTATTTCTGTCTCTGTAAAGTGTACCGGGGCGGGACGTAACCCAGTGGCAAAGTACACGCATGATGCGTGGTCGGTCTAGGATCGATCCCCGTCGGTGGGCCCATTGGACTATTTCGTGTTTCTGCCAGTGCACCACGATTGGTATATCAAAGGCCGTGGTATGTGCTATCCTGTCTACGGGATAGTGCATATAAAAGATACCTTGTTACTAATGAAACAAATGTAGCGGGTTTCCTCTGACTGTCAGTAATGACCATATGTTTGACATCTAATAGCCGATGATTAATAAATCAATGTGTTCTAGTGGTGTCGTTAAACAAAACAAACTTTAAACTGTAAAAGTGTAAAGCTATAAGTGAAACAGCTTTACAGAAACAAAAATATTAGGTCTCTAGAGACCATAACACGATGGGGCATGGTTACCCAGGACGGTAAACTATCGGAGTCCATGGGTGCCGATCGATCCTGCTGCTCATCGCACCTCCAGCAACCGTTATACCACTAAGTTACACCCCTACGAGTCTTGGACAGATCAGGCTCAAAATGGACCCGAATACAATTAATCAAAATGGACGCTATACAAAATCTACCCAAAAATTAAAAAAAAAAGTTTGTTTTGTTTAACGACACCGTTAGAGCACATTGATTTATTAATCATCGGCTATTGGATGTCAAGTATTTGGTAATTTCGACATATAGTCTTAGATAAGAAACCAATTTTTTTCCATTAGTAGCAAGGGATCTTTTATATGCACCATCCCACAGACAGGATAGCACATACCACGGCCTTTGATATACCAGTCGTGGTGCACTGGCTGGAACGAGAAATAGCCCAATGGGAAGGGGATCGATCCCAAACCGACTATCCTAAAGTAAGTCAAAATGGCACACATTTTGTTTATAATTAGATGGACATATGGTTAAGGATCACACAGCATGCCCCATTAACCCCAATAGAAACATGGGCGCTTCTAGTCCTCGACTGTCAGCCCCACCCCTTCCCCCTCCACCTGCTTCTGCCGATTCTGTGACTAACTGTAACTGGTGTGTTTTGTTCTTGCATAATGACAACAAACTCCATGTTTAATCTACACATTTTTATTTTTATGTTTGAACACATCACTATATCGAGAGGTATATTGTAAATGAAGACATTCTGAATTATAACATAACTAACTACACAATCAGTGTTTCTGCCAGAAAGAAATGTTTGGGTATGGCGCTATGGAATTAAAAGCAACCAACCACAGTCAACGGGGTATGGGGGGCCTCCACAAGAAAGAAAATGGGTATAGTTTAGGGTTAGGGTTGTGAAAATCATACAGAAATGATAAGAGTAATTAATTTTATCAAAAAGTTAACTTAAAAACTAAATTTTTGCCAAAGATTTTAGGTCTGGCGCCATACCCGTTTTACCCTCTAGCAGAAACCCAGACAGTACAACATGCAATAGATGTAAGCATATATTTTCAACATCTATTACATTTGTGTTCATTGTATATTTATACCTGTGTATATATACTACTTAAGTTTCGCTAGGAATATACCAAATATATGTCATGATAAACAATTTGTGCCCATGTTAAATTGTACAACATGTGATCAAAGAGACTATGCAGTTTGGATGTTGCATACATCACAGGCGCGTGTGCAGGGGGTGGGTTTTGGTTATCGACCCCCCCCCCCCACCCCCACCTGCTGCTCAAGCAAATTATTTCGATATTTCGGTGGTGTCGTGGTTAAGCTATTGGGCATAAGGCAGGTAGGTACTGGGTTCGGATCCCAGTCGAGGCATGGGATTTTTAATACAGATACCGACTCCAAACCCTGAGTGAGTGCTCCGCAAGGCTCAATGGGTAGGTGTAAACCACTTGCACCGACCAGTGATCTATAACTGGTTCAACAAAGGCCATGGTTTGTGCTATCCTGCCTGTGGGAAGCGCAAATAAAAGATCCCTTGCTGCTAATCGGAAGAATAGCCCATGTAGTGGCGACAGCGGGTTTCCTCTTAAAATCTGTATGGTCCTTAACCATATGTCTGACGCCATATAACCGTAAATAAAATGTGTTGAGTGCGTCGTTAAATAAAACACTTCTTTCTTTCTTTCTATCGAACACATTAAATGCAGATGCTTTACTTGACGTGTGTTTTTTAGCAAAAAGTTGAGTAGTATATATCGAATTATGAAATAAATAATACATCTGTGGTACAGGCCCGGTGCAGAGATATTTCGGTGGTGTCGTGGTTAAGCTATTGGGCATAAGGCAGGTAGGTACTGGGTTCGCATCCCGGCACTGGCTCCCACCCAGAGTTAGGTTTAACGCCCAATACACCGACGTTTATGTCACTAACCACTAACAACTAACCAGTAACCCGCTGTCCTGGACAGACAGCCTAGAAAACTAAGGGTTGTGTGTGTCCAAGACAGCGTGCTTGAACGTTAATTAGATCCCTATCGAAAGTTGAGTAATATGTATATTTATTACACAATGATGATATATATGTATTCTTATTGGTCAAAAACCAGTCACATGACCAATAAGAATATCAAATTATGAGATAAATAATACATCCGTGGAACAGGCCCGTTGGAGAGAAATTTCAGCTGGATGCATGGACACATGATTATGGATTACACTTAATACTGACAACACAAGTTATAGGTGGTCAGACTGTTGTGAAACAATGGTCAGTTATAAATGTAATTAGGGTCGGGATATAGTTCACCTTTGATATGTCACCCGAGTTCACTGTTAAGGCGAGACTACACGATACGAGTACCTCGTACAAGAAAGCCGATTGTGACAAGACAAATACTAGTAGTACGATTTCGTCAGTTGCTGTGCAATCGGTTATTCATTACGATACTCTCGTATCGTGTAGCGTTGCCTTTAGAGTCTTCATATTACCCGATGTAATCGAGTGGTAAAACGCTTGCTTGAGGTACGATGGGTCACAAGATCGATCGTCTTCTATAGATTCGCCCCCCCCCCCCCCCCCCCAATAGCTGTAGTTTAAAAAATATGCTGAGGAGTCATTAAACAAATATTCCTTTTTTTTCAGATTCCATAGGGCGCATTCTGAGACATTTTAAAAGTGGGATGGGTAATAGTGGTCTTACATCTCCAATTACTCCCCAGGTGCAGTATCTGTGTACTTCCCTGTATCCACCTGACATCCCCAGTCTCTGTCGCTAATCACGATGGTCTGGCCCACGGCACTAACTAGTGCCAATAGTTGGAGTGTGTGTGTGTGTGTGGGGGGGGGGGGGGGGTAGTAGTAGGTGGTTATTACAAGTTCCACTTAACAATGCCAGAAATGACCACTGACCACCACTCCAAAGTGGTCATACAAAGCTCATTGCAATAGAGAAATGGCAAATGTGTGGCACGGATGGCCACAAGAGACGAGCACCTCGAGAGACAAGGACTGGGAAGATAGAAGCTGCCAGATCAGAAAGAAATGAGATGGAATTCAAAGGAGACTAACTCCACTCTACAGAGGCTAGGCCTACTAAAAATAAGTCATAGACACAAACATATTTATTTACTTTCTGAACATGCAAGTATTATGGTGTGTAACGAATCCAATGAACACGTGACATGCATATTCTAGATGATCGACCAATCACAATTATGATAAAACTGTCATGGCGTATGTCTCTGTGAAGCACCAAAATGAAGCCACAACGTTTTATTCAATATTTCAGCAGTACTAAAATTATGCAGTATGTCACTCATCGATGGGGGGAGGACAGTTCCGGTAGGATATGAGTCTGAAATAAATACAAAAATGATGTAGAAATAGATAGTATTAAACCAACGTCGTTCTGTAGGGTGCTAGTGCAAAGGAGGCCATCTTTAATGGAGGAGGAATAAAGTGCGTCATTGTAATAACCAGGAATAGCAACAGCCACCGAAAACAAAGAAAAACTTCCCCTTTAGTTTAAAATAGATGGGGGTTTTCCTGATAGAAGAATTCTGTATTAATGTGCGCTTATTTGTTTTACTGACCCACCCCGTTATTTTAAGCAAGATACATATATATACATATATAATATTGTTATGGCACCGCTATATGTTCATCAGGTCAAGTGGGTAATAAAGCCCTGTACATTCAAAGACGAATGGTTATCAGTTCATATATAACCAATTTTTATATCGAATACCCCCCCCCCCCCCCAAAGAAAAACCAACAAAAATCCCAACAAAAACAAACAAAGTAACAAACATCCGCAAAAATAACAAAATAAAACAAAAACAGGCAGACAAAAAAAAAACCCAAAACAAACAAACAACCCAGGATCCCTCTTTACTTATTAAAAGTTTTGCACCTGATATCATGTGGATTTTACTCAAAGTGGCAAAAATGTCAAGTACCAATATACCTAGTTACAAGTATGTTGGTTATTGTCTTGTGACATTACCTCTGCATCGCTGGTAAACGTGTAATTATTTCGCTTGTTCTTCGGGCACCATCTGCTTATTTTACCCCATACTGAAATCACCAAGTCAGGGTTCACTACACGGCCTCGCTGCCCACCTAAAAGAAAACAAACAACCCATTTTTTCCGGATAGATAGAGTTAAAAATCTAAGAGTAATGAAATAACATTAATAAAAAGAGTAATGGAAATTATATTATAAAACAAAGGAATTATTTGTTTTAATCCCTAATCCAGTAGTTCATAATATATCTATATGACGTCATGATTCCTACTGAATACGATAAGCACGAATTTTGTGAGATAATCGATAGATGGATGTACAGTGACATCACCAACAGATACCGATTTCAAGCATGCTGATTATATTTATATATTATTTATTTTAATATGTTGGTAAACGACAAGAAACAAAAAGAAAAAGTTAACATTATTATTAAACTTATTACCAAGATCCTATATTACACTTATCTATCATTATCAATAGCAGCAGCAACAGCAGCAGCAACAGCAGCAGGGATAAAACATGCACATACATACAGCAATGTTTTTGCCCCATCTTACTTCTAAAGTAACAGGCAATTTTTTTTTTAATGTCCTAGAATGCACACAGGATCATCTACAATTCAAACATGGTCCTGTGGTTAAAGCTTTGGACCCATTTAGTAGACTGCTGCCTACCATTGCAAGTATGGGTCAATTCTTGTTTTCATGCTTACCTTATTCTCTCAACTTTAATGTCAGGGGCCGTGGAAAGGGTTTGGGGCGAAGACCATATCCCTACCTTTCCCTGTTATTGTTCTCAGAATGCTGAAAATGGCATTTTTGAACATCTGAAATTTAAATTTTTTTCGAAGAACTTCCTCTAGCAGGTTTAGGCCCTTTGCATTGTTGGGCACTTAAATTCCCATCCCCCAGACCATAGGCTGACTCTTTCATTCCCATATTTTGTAAATCGCAATGACAGTTAAATTTCAAATTGACTCCATGGACTCTGAATATTGTCTTCGACGGGTACCAGTCACTATATTGTTATTATTGAGACTTCAGAACACAGAACTGGTCTTTGTTCAAAAGACCGAACACTCGCCGCCATTGGCTAAATTGTTTTTTGCACCTCACGTTAAATAAATATGTTAAGATAGGATAACTTGTTTGCGAGCAGTCGCGTCCACTTGAACACAGAACCGAACAAACTTACCAGTGAGAAAACTGACAACAAGTCCGACGATGACGCATATGACGACGGCGACGGCGCTGTACCACATGTACGACAACCGGTACAGCTCCAACGACGTGTATCTGGTGAAAAGAATAAGGGTCATTTTGACACTAAACTTTACAACATTGGGAAGATTTTTTAATAAGAAACACAGCTAACTTGAATAGTAACATAACTGTCTTCAACTTTTCAGTGGTCATTAAGAGCTGTTGACCACATGAGGGGAGGTGCGAACCACCCCCGTCGAATTTTGACGTGCCCATAAAATCTATAGCATAGGCGACGGAAGTGGTGGGAATCAGAGGTAATTAATGCCACATTACTATCCCTCTCCCACGCAAAACTCTGATGATTATGCATTGACCCCTCGAGTTGGAAAGCTAATTAATATATAACTCATTATTAAATCGACCCCCTCCATTTGCTGGCACTTTTCGACGTCTATGTAGAGCTAGGTGATCTTTCAAACTCTGAAGTCCTCCTCTAAAAAGAAATCTTGCATCTGCCCCTGTCCCGCTTGTAATCAGTTCTGGAACAACCCTAAGTAAACGTGTTTTTCAATATCTGCTATATCTATCGTAGGAGCATTCATCACAGATCTTACAGTGCCACTTGAAGCATGCGATCCGTAGTGATGACATTTTGAGATCAACATACGAGACTGGTGGTGGAAGAAAATACGTATACGATGTTTGTGACACAAGAAAACACAGATAACAAGTTTGTTATGGAAGCCAATACAGATATGAAGGTTATACTCGATGAAAGTACAAAAATGAAGTTTGGAAGAGAAACAAATCAAACTCTAACGCATGTGAAAAGTTTATTAAGGAAGAAAATATATACATGAAATATGTTATGATTCATAATAATATACTGATTTGTGTCTAAACGGAAACCTAGCACGTTGAGTTTCACTGACTGTGCTCCCCGCAGTTGACACCCCACCACCACCACCACCACCACCCCACTCCACTCCACCCGCTAGTTACGACAGTGCATTTATATTTAGTTTCTAAAGTACATGACAAGGATGCCAAAGTAAATAAAGCAATGATACTAAACTAAACAGAGCAGTGATTCCAGGCTTAAACATAGTTTTTCAATTTCTTCCTACCCGGATCCTTTTGGAATCGAGGTCATGTTTGCCGAAGCCAAGGTCGTGAAAGCAGTAGTAGTCCAGGACGTGACGACGTCGTAGGTGGCGTTTGTTGTGTTCATCAAGCACCCGTCTGTATTAAGACTCAGGATTGGTAATGGCGGACGGTTGACGATGGCGCCAATGGCCACCCAGAAACTAAAGCCAAGAGCAGACGTAAGGCCTGCAACAGCTCCCTGGAAATGTGATGACGTCATATTGAAGTCTAATATATACACGCATTACGTTATAGCACGGTATGGTATATACAAATTACATCATATATATATATATATATATATATATATATATATATATATATATATATATATATATATATATATATGTGTGTGTGTGTGTGTGTGTGTGTGTGTATGTATGTATATACACACACACACACACACACACACACACACACACATATATATATATATATATATATATATATATATATATATATATATATATATATATATATATATCACTGTTATGATCTTACGTCATGTGTTGTAGATACAAACATTAATTAAAAAGTAAAGATTGTTTTGACGGGTGCCACCAGTGGGGCAAGACATGCTCGCCTTTCGCGAACACCTGATATCATCACTCTTTTGTCAGTGATTCATGAGTGCATATCATCACAGCTGCATATATTCCAATGAGCTCTGTCATATGCCAGTTTTGAATTTTTATTAAACTAGTCTGAGAGTTGCAGTCCTCTTTGTGGTTGTCAAAAGGATGTATTGTCCAGTAAAGGATCTCATCGGGAGTGGCTGTCCTCCTATAGACGCGACACTAGATGGAGATTCAAGGAATCAACCACTATTTTGCCAAATGCCCAATTCGACCGCATTGTGCAAAGATACGGCCCTGATCATGTACATGTATTACGGTTTTGTGTTTCAGGGCCCCGTTCCACGAAACGATCTTAGCCCTAAGATTACCTTAAGCGCATAGCTACCGTATGTACTTAAGTTGATATTAGGGCTAAGATCGCTTCGTGGAACGGGGCCCTAATTGTTTAATGACATCACAAGAGCACACTGATTTATTCATCATCGGCTACTGGAACATTACGTCAAAGTCATGATTACATATAATACAAATTACGATATAGTATGGCATAATAATGAATAAATACTTTAAAATATAGACCTTAGTAATGTGGACTTACCCAAGAGTTAGAAAACGGGAAGAAAATGGCTAAAAGGAAGAGTCCAAGAAGAGGCCCCCCTGTCATGCCGAAGGAGCTGAGTGTTATCTGAAGAATGGTCCGTCCCAGAATACTCGAGAGAAAAGCCAGGCCTATCGTCAAGACGCCGAAGAATAGAGCTGAAACAACCAGACATAATCATTTATTGTCCATACTTGTTGCTGAATTGGTTTTAATATCAGAAGCGGGTGCAGGGGGAGGTTTTCGGGTTTCAAGCACATTTTCTTTTTATTCAATATATTTTCCAGGGGAGCATGAGTAGCCACAGTCTACACACACACACACACACACACACACACACACACACACACACACACACACACCTGCTAATACCCCTGCACACGCACCTGAATATGTAGGTCGTTACAGTAAATTACAATTATAAAAGATTACACGGGGCAAAAGAAATTTCAGAAATGTTTCAAGGATATTTCAATAATGTCTATCAAAGATACTTTAACATAATTCTTGTATACTTCAATGTCTATCAAAGATACGTTAACATAATTCTTGTATACTTCAATGTCTATCAAGGATACGTTAACATAATTCTTGTATACTTCAATGTCTATCAAAGATATTTTAACATAATTATTGTATACTTCAATGTCTATCAAAGATACGTTAACATAATTCTTGTATACTTCAATGTCTATCAAGGATACTTTAACATAATTATTGTATACTTCAATGTCTATCAAAGATACGTTAACATATTCTTGTATACTTCAATGTCTATTTTCTTGTATACTTCAATGTCTATCAAAGATACTTAACATAATTCTTGTATACTTCAATGTCTATCAAAGATACGTCAACATAATTCTTGTATACTTCAATGTCTATCTTCTTGTATACTTCAATGTCTATCAAAGATACTTTAACATAATTCTTGTATACTTCAATGTCTATCTTCTTGTATACTTCAATGTCAATCAAAGATACGTTAACATATTCTTGTATACTTCAATGTCTATCTTGTTGTATACTTCAATGTCTACCAAAGATACTTTAACATAATTCTTGTATACTTCAATATCTATCTTCTTGTATACTTCAATGTCTATCAAAGATACTTTAACATAATTCTTGTATACTTCAATGTCTATCACAGATACGTTAACATAATTCTTGTATACTTCAATGTCTATCTTCTTGTATACTTCAATGTCTATCAAAGATACTTTAACATAATTCTTGTATACTTCAATGTCTATCAAAGATACGTTAACATAATTCTTGTATAGTTCAATGTCTATCAAGGATACTTTAATATAATTCTTGTATACTTCAATGTCTATCAAAGATACGTTAACATAATTCTTGTATACTTCAATGTCTATCAAGAATACTTTAACATAATTCTTGTATACTTCAATGTCTATCAAAGATACGTTAACATAATTCTTGTATATTCTACCAAGCTCGGTTTATCACTTAGATACGATTACCATCATTTCTCACTGTTCAAAACACTGTTTACAAAGCTGGTTACATTAAGGTTCTACACATTGCAGCCCCTTTCTTTGGTTAAATCTTTGTTGTTATTTAGTGTTAAAGATCTGTTAAATGGTCTTATATTATTTATAAACTGTATTACAGGCTTTCGTACATAATTGTGTATGACTAAAACAATAGAACATACATATGAATACCATTTGATTGATACTGGTAATGGAAAGTTCTGGCCTGGTGCTTATAAAACTTTTAGAGTCTAGACTCGAGACTCTAATAGAGTCTGAGATGTGAACGTCATGGCAACGCCATACAAATTGTATGCATGTGACGACATTAGAGATTGAGTCTGGACTCTAAAAGTTTAATAAGCACGGGCCCTGGACTAAGCTATTTTAAAGAAGGTTTTGTCTAACTTTAAATATGAGGGCTCGCATAAATGGAGGCGTCAAGCTCCCCCAGCTCGGTCCTGGCAGCTCTATACAGCTAAAGAAAAACGAAAACTAACCTAGCACCTTGGACGTAATGGTTGAATAGCGTTCTGTCATAGAAGTTCCCCGCGCCATTTTGAAGATCGGTTTTATTATATCCTCCAGGTGCACCAGCGCCAAGGCGTTCGTACCAGACGACACCGTGCTTTTGGCGGGAAAAACAACAAGCAGGATTAAAACTAGAAATATTATTAATAAGTTCATGCATTTGTTTTATTGTAATATAAATAGAAATGCTCGCTGTTGATTAACTCAAATAATTATTTTTAAAAACAAAACAAAACTTACACAATTTATAATTATGCAAAAATTGTATCAGCATCTTTTTTATTATTTATAATAAAAAGTTAGGCCTATTGATTCCGTGCCATAATATTGATGATAAAAAATATTGCAGTCATTTGAGATGGATTAAAAATATATTTAAAAAGACGCCAGTCCTTACCTTAAAGCGGCGGAAAACACACATGCCACAAAAAGTCCAGGCAACCCAGGGGCCATGCCTAAAGTATCCATCACCAACAACGGAACCAGCTGGAACAAGTCAAGACATGATAGTTCTGAGAGTAAATATACAATACGTCTTTACAGAGAAGGGACTGTTCTGCGTTTTAAATATTATCGGGAGGTCATTAAATAAACCTCCCCATCTTTTTCTTCCCTTTATGTTATTAAGATGCAATGAAATTACTCGACTTTGCAGTATGTTATTCTAAAGAGCTTGTATTTATAAAATTGTTTTCTTTTTAATACCATAGACTGAAAGACATACATGCATTATGCAACAATTTTGAAAGTACATGTACATCCTAACTGCCATGAATTAAAACATCATGCATTTATGGTATAAGTACTCACTTGCGCAACCAAAAGGGGCATGGGGGCCCTTCATAACCCTCACATCATACCTCTCCCCCCAACCTTTTATATTTGTCTGTCGCCCCATAACACGTCATAGACATTATGGGTGCTTCCCCCCTGTTGGTGGTCCCCAAATATCAAATCCTGGCTACGTCAATGTCAATTATTCCAGTAGTATAGTGTAATAAAGGTAGCTGTACCTGGTCAAGACGAGTTATCCTTCCACTCCGCAAGGGGTCGCAGTCTTTGTAGTTGGCATATGCAACCAATCCTAGAGCTGTCAGCAATGTAGTGGTCATAATATTGGTTGGAAGATTGAAGTAGATGGTCCTGAAATAAAAACAAAGTTCCTTCGTATCGCTGTAGGTACATCATCCAAAACCATCTTGAAATAAGGACATAAACTATAGAATGTAATGTACCGTGTACAGGTTGAAATTGGCTGATTTTCCAACGGGAAATTCGGTCAAACAAGCTACAAATTCTGCCGGACAGAATCAAAACCCACCGGACAAAACATGATCAGAAAGTCAAAACGCAAAATAATTGCCGGGTTGACGGGACGACAGGCGAAAATATTTCCCGGTCCGTTGTGACGTTGATCGGAAAAACCAGCCGGCACGGCAGTATTTCGACCACTGGTTTATATCACATGCCATTCAAAGAAGGAAGGAAATGTTTTATTTAACGATGCACTCAACACATTTTATTTACGATTATTATGTCGTCGGAGCCATTCAAATAAGGCAACATGTTAGTGTGATGGAGACACATGACCTAATTATAGAGTATCATTCTTGTTTTTTGTCGTCATTAAAAAAAGCCTACTTTTCATATTTGGACAGGAAGGAATTGTTTTATTTAACGACGCACTCAACACATTTTATTTAAGGTTATATGGCGTCGGAATATTTGGACAGAGACAGATTAATAAAGTTATACTACTTTGTTATGGCGCATACGTTGGATGGAGAAATAATCGAATAATTGGGACCCACCGATGGGGATCGATTATAATAGACAGGTTGCGCATTAGAGGAACAGCACTTTATCACTGGATCACGTCTCGCCTCTTAACGTAATATAGGCGCAGCCTAAAAAGGCATACTCGTTTTATTTCACTTATTACTGATGTATTTTACACTATGGGACATGATCCGACTGTTACTAAACGGTGGCTAGATGTTATATCGTATTTAAGTATCCCACTTACCCTTGTGCGTGTTTGAGATCTCGTACACACAGGTACCGCTGGACGAGTGCCTGATTCACGGCGTAGACACTGAGTGTGGTTACGGCTCCCCCAAACACCAGTGTCCAGAACGTGTGTCGCACGAGAGGATCTGGGTCGAAACTGCAGAACATCATACGAACACAACATTAAAAAACAAACAAACATGAAAACAAAACACTCCCCACAAAACACAAAACAAAACGAAAGAAAAACAAAAACATATCGGGTAATTAATAAAAATGAAAAAAAAAAAAAAAAAAAAACGTTGAATAGCAGAATAAATATACAACACAGAAGCTTGAAATTTTGCACAACACCAGTTTATTATATCGTAAAGTTATGTTAATTTCAGCTTACGTTTAGAATGATGCATGAAACAACTAGTAATATCAAAAAATCCTATACCATTGAGAAGCTAATCAAAATCTATACTTCTTTGTACACTGAAAACGATGGTCGTTTTTAGCCATAGATCGTAGTCTCTTTTTTTTCTGTGGTAAAATGCACATCCTTACTTTTTCTACAGTGATCTTTTCCCCGACATTTTAAGAATTCCTTTTTTTAAGTCTCTCTCTCTCTCTCTCTCTCTCTCTCTCTCTCTCTCTCTCTCTCTCTCTCTCTCTCTCTCTCTCTCTCTCTCTCTCTCTCCAACAAAGTCGACAGCGATCGTGCTGAATGTTCATGGTACAAGAACATGAAAAGGAAATCTCGAAATATTCAGTCTATCATCGTGTTTGGTACGTACAGCAGACTAAATTACATACAGCATTGTTTTCACATTAAGTTTTGTATCATGCATCATTTTAAAACTGAGATATGCATCGAAGTGAAACTTTTACCAATCAATAGATAATCTACTAAACTCGTTTCGTGAAATATGCTGTGTTGCACACTTTTTCTCTCTATTCAAATTTAAACACTGGGACATTCTGACTAAGAAATAAATCATTTAGAGCCATCGGTGCTAAGAATGAATAGTGGACGGTTGACATGCTCTCATAATTTTAAAAGAAATTAAAAAAAAAGTATTTAAAGAATATTCTAGAATGTACGCAATAGCGTCTGCGATTGCAACATTTTCCATAAGATCATAATATATACAAGACTAGAACTAAAAGTCTGATTTCATAATGAGTTTTGTCAAGGAGTTATGACAGTGACTTAACTCTCTCTGAAGATTATTTAATCTGGCGACCGGCCTCGGTGGCGCAGTGGTTAAGACATCGAACTACAGGCTGGTAGGTACATGGTTCGCAGCCCGGTACCGGCTCCAACCCAGAGCGAGTTCTTAAAGGTTTAATGGGTAGGTGTATGGCCACTACACTCTCTTCTCTCTCTCACTAACCAACTAACAACTAACCCACTCTCTTTGAACAGACAGCCCAGATAGCTGAAGTGTGTGCACAGGACAGCGTGCTTGAACCGTAATTGGATATAAGCATTAAAATAAGTTGAAATTAAATTAATATGACGGCTATCCAACCCTACTTCTCTTGTCTCCTTCTGTATTGAAATGGTTGTACATGTATTTGTTTTATTTATCTTTAAAGCTTCGTTGTTACTGTCGTACTTAAATATGTCCAGTCGCCCCCCGTCCGCCGCCTTGTCCCACACGCTCTTCACGCCTCCCGCCTGAAGAGTTCCCTTAATGATCAGGGCAAGCAACCCGGCAATAACAACCAGAATTTGAAATACGTCTGTCCATATCACAGCTTTCAAACCTCCCTGAAATACACAAAACAGTGACCATTGTGAAACACAACACACGACCAATACTGTGCGTTGGCCACTATGTAAAAACAGCAAATGCTGAACATTATGAAATACAGCAAACGTAGGACATTATGAACTATAAGACACGATAACTATTGTGTGAAAAAAAATGTGTTTCCATTGCATTGCGTGCCCAATGCGACTATTGTAGAATACAAAAAACCTGATCTTTTTATGATACAGTTACGTCAGCTGGCAACGTGATTCTGGTCCAGAGTAGCTCAAAATGGATTTTACCTCGCACTAATTTTTATATACATGTATTAGAAAATAGTTGGTCAAATCCGGTTTGGGCTACTGAAAGCATTAGGGTGATAAGAAACACGTTCATTATACAAGGCATTGGTGTTCTAAGCACGAAAATCTATTAACTCTGTTTTTAAATAATATTTTGCATGTCCACATAATGGTCGTTATAGACAGGTTTAACTTCGTGTAAAACTATGCATTGCAGCTCACCACTGTTGTATACAGCGTACATATAACACCGACCGCTAGCACCGACACCCACATGGAAAGACCGCTAACTGAAAAATATGCAATAATATTATACATAATAGTATGTTGGTCAAATGAAAACTGTGCCCCAACATATGTCAAGTATATAACTGTTGTGACACTAGGTATATAGTTTTAGTAAAATTAAAAAATAATTAATTAATTAAAAAAACCCCACCAACAACCCAAACAAACAAACAACAAAAACAAAATACCAATGCTTCTATCTTTACACCGTTGCAAAGTTTACTCCTGATTATCATAAAAAAACTGGTCTAATTATTTGGCATTTCAAAATGCATGTAACAAAGATTAGAAATATATAATTGCATATATTCGTCCATCCGTCCATCTGTCCATCTAGTATGTACGTATGCGTGTGTACGTGCGGGCGTACGTACGTACATGTATACCAAAATATATATATATATATATATATATATATATATATATATATATATATATATATATATATATATATATATGGATGGATGTCTGGATAGCTCAGAACGCGTCGTGGTTAGTCTGCAAATTTGTGGGCGATTCGGTGCCATAGGTTCGAGTTCGAATTTGTGAGGCCAAAAAGGATTTATTTATCCCCTGCGCCAGTGCGTTAATATCTATGTATGTAACAGTGAACCTTGACATACATAGAGTATATAGATATTCATACATCAATACATACTAGCCAGTGCCAGGTATCTATGTAGTAACAGTCAACCTCGACATACATACAATATATAGATATTCATACATCAATACACACATACATACCAACATACATACATACATATATACATACATACATACATGTGCATAATTACACTGACAGACATTCTAACTTACCATGACTGAACGCTAATGCAGGAGCATAAAATACAACAGCCATGTAGACGACCTGTTGAAAGAAAACTGATACATTACAATACAGACAGAACTTGTTTGTCAACAATATATTTAACTAGATATTGATATATATTTGGCAAGAAGCAGCAGGTTTATATTTTGGTTCCATGTTTTTGTTTTTGCTAGGTTGTCTTTTGGCGGAATTTTTGTCAGTTTCTTTCCTTATTTTTATCTAGAAAGGAGGGAGGCGGATTTATGTTACGTAAGAAAGATTTGAATGTCATTTGTGTAATTAAGGGACTGGGTATTATAGAAATGTTCAAGCACGCCTGTCGTGGACACAACCTCTGACATCATCAAAGTTCTGTCCAAGACAAGAAAACAACAGTTCAAGCATTATTATTATTATTATTATTATATTTATTTATTTATTATTATTATTTTATTTTTTTTTTTAACATAGGCATAGTTCAGGCATTATAGCAAAACTATATAATGTCTTTTTCAATGTTTATCCTTCATTTTGGAATCGTATTATTGTTAGCTTTTTGTTGGGGATTTGGGGTTTTCAAACGTTTGACATCCAATAGCCGATTATTAAATAAATCAATGTGCTTTAGTAGTGTAAATAAACAAAACAACTTTAATTTGTTACGGATTTTGGGGTTCTACTTCTTTTTCCTTTTTACAAGTCTGAGTTTGTTTGTTTGTTGGGTTTCTTTTGTTGTTTTTCGTTTACGTTTTAAAAATAGAATTTGTTTTTATCTCATTGAGACCAAAACCATCATTCATGCTTACCTGCAAATGTAAAAGAAAGATGTCATAGTATTAATTGCTACTACTGTGTTGACTGATTCTGATCTGAGAACTGAGTAGGCGAATTGTTGCAGAAATTTTCGGTATTCGCGATATGCCAGCATTCGTAGGCATTGTTCCAACAAAAGATACCTAAGAAAATTCAACGTTTGTTATTACTAGTCTATTGGTTCACCGATATATCTATTATCGAGCCTCGTGGAACTCTCCTGTGCAGAAAGGTTGTTTATTTAATAACATGGCGCCGCCTCGTTGTCGTATCACACTATTCGGGTTACCTGTAATAATATTTTCATATCGCGATATACACTACTTATCTTGTACGTTTTCCGTTAAATGGAACCAGTGATAGGATTTTAGCGCCAAATTTACGAGACTGTTACATATCTGAAGTTGAGATAGTCAAAACGTTTTCGAATAGTCCAGACAAAAAGCGAAAGACCCATCATATATTAGAAGTTTATCATCTGTATTCATCTCATATACTAAAGACAATATATTAAAAATGTAGAACATTTACAATTATTGAAGCAACGTCGAAAATATACCAGTCAAAATAAGTTAGGGAACACTAACATTTTAACTTAAAAAGACAACATTTCAAAACTTCCAAGATTAATGTAAATATAAAATTTAAAGAAACTAATTGAAAAAACAAAACAAAACATAACTGCTCTCTAATTTTCAATATTTCATTTCACATGTGCAATGTATAATTTTTCATGTTGGGAGAGGGTCAGCACAACTTGTCTAGTCCCAGATTCGGACCCCCTGGTAGCTCTACCTGTTGTGTTATTTTATGCTACATATAGTTTTTAAGAAAGTAAGGAAGGAATGTTTTATTTAACGACGCACTCAGCACATTTAATTACTGTTATATGGCGTCGTACATATGGTTAAGAACCACACAGATAATGAGAGGAAACCCGATGTCGCCATTCAATGAGCTACTCTTTCCAATTAGCAGCAAGGAATCTTTTATATGCACCATCCCACAGACAGGATAGTACATACCCTGGCCTTTGTAACATTTGTGGAGCTCTGGCTGTAACGAGAAATAGCCTAATGTGCCCAGGCCACCTACGGGGATCGATCCTAGACCGACCGCGCATCAGGCGAGCACTTTATCATTATACTTAAAAGTTATACTGTCCTCAGTTGCTGCCATTGTTAATTAAGATGTTTTCCAGTAACAATCGTTTCTTTTTTTTCTAACAACAAAGATTACATATTAAAACATTTTCTTGTTTAGATTATCGATGTCTGTATATTCGATGTGTTTCTGATCGTCCTAATATTTGTAATAAGCACAAATTGGTTTTTACTTCCCCAAAATACGAAACTGATTAACTCACCATCTGAATGGTAAAAACAAGACACCCAAGAACTCGTATGCGGTAACAAAATCTCATCTCCAAGTACTGGAAGAAAAGACAAAAATATACATTCACAGAAAAATAGTCCACGTTTTAAAGCTAAATGGCAGGAAAAGTATGTAACATTGAACAAAGGAAATGTTTTATTTAACAACGCACTCAATACATTTTATTTACGGTTATATGGTTAAGGACCACACAGGTATTGAGAGAGGAAACCCGCTGTCGCCACTTCATGGGCTACTATTTTTTATTAACAGCAAGGGATCTTTTATATGCACCATCCCACAGGCAGGATAACACATACCATGGCCTTTGGTATACCAGTCGTTGTGCACTGGCTGGAGAGAAAAATAGCCCATTGGGCCCACCGACGGGCATAGATCCCAGGTAACATTGAACACTGAGAATTAGAATGAAACAATTTATTGTATTGTCTATTGATGGAAAAAGTATCACTTGAATGCAAACGGTACATGATTCAAAAGGTAATTGTCAAAAAATTATGTACGTATTAAAATAGAGAGAGAGAGAGAGAGAGAGAGAGAGAGAGAGAGAGAGAGAGAGAGAGAGAGAGAGAGAGAGAGAGAGAGAGAGATTGACTCACTATAAATGTTAATTTTGCCACTTTAGTTAAAGTTATGAACACAAGTGAATTGTATTAACATGACGACTTTTAGATATTGGTTTGTTTCTTAAATTGTTTCGGAACTGTTTTGAACTGTCTAGCACATCAGGTAATTTTTATTGAATCTGATTAATAAGACGATGAATTGTTTCCGAAATTTCCACAAGGGACTGGTATGAAAGTAATAAATAAGTTGTAAAGTGTTTACAATATTGCATTCGATTGTTCTCGTTCAGTACGGATTGTTAACACAACTTGAACTCGTACAATAAAATTCCATATTGTAAACAACATCCATTGTATAATAACGTTTTTTTTATATCTTGATGTCAGTCATACGTCTGTATTTACTGATATAAATAAATAAATGATCACTTAGTAGTAATTGTAGACCAAATGTCTGTCAGTATTAACACCGCAATGTCCGTATAAGGTATACAGAGTTACTGTGAGACTGAATGCCAATAACATGGTTAACTTGCTGACACTGTGGGTTAATACCGGTCTCGGTGGCGTCGTGGTTAGGTCATCGGTCTACAGGCTGGTAGGTACTGGGTTCGGATCCCAGTCGAGGCATCAGATACCGACTCCAAACCCTGAGTGAGTGCTCTGCAAGGCTCAATGGGTAGGTGTAAACCACTTGCACCGACCAGTGATCCATAACTGGTTCAACAGAGGCCATGGTTTGTGCTATCCTGCCTGTGGGAAGCGCAAATAAAAGATCCCTTGCTGCTAATCGGAAATAGTAGCCCATGTAGTAGCGACAGCGGGTTTCTTCTCAAAATCTGTGTGGTCCTTAACCATATGTCTGACGCCATATAACCGTAAATAAAATGTGTTGAGTGCGTCGTTAAATAAAACATTTCTTTCTGTTTTTTTCTTTCTGTGGGTTAATGGTTTTAGTTGCAGCTACTCTTAGCTGTTGGTGTTGGCGTGATTCCTTATTTCTTTCCATTAGTATTTTGAACTTTTTATGACTTCTAATAGTCTATATATATTAGCAGGAGGTGTAGATGCAGGTCACGCCTCGGTGGACGCGTATCTTTCTCTTCTTTTTTTGCACTTTTTTTTTGCAAGATTTTTTCCAGCCCACAACTTTCAATTATTATTATTTTGTATGTGGAAGTGTTCAGCTACTTTATATACAACATGCATGTATAATCAAACGATAAAACCTTAGGATCCAGGTGATAAATAAGAGTGTCTCTTTACACTTTTGATTACTTATGTCAGTCGCTTATCCATTCTTAACTTGTTTAACACCCAATAGCCGTTTCGTGCTCGGGTGACGTCGATAAACATTCATTCCTTTCTTTCTTTTTTTTCTTTCTTTTTTTCTTTAAAAAAAAAGAAAGAAAAGATTTATTGCCCCCAGAACATAGGTAGTGAACAGGTTGAGGAGCCGTGGTCACTGCCTTACAAAGTACATATTTAAACAATAGTATCTAAACAAAATATGCTATTTAAATATGTTAATGCTTTCTATGATATTTATAAGACGGAAAGGGCGAGCGAGAGAGAGAGAGAGAGAGAGAGAGAGAGAGAGAGAGAGAGAGAGAGAGAGAGAGAGAGAGAGAGAGAGAGAGAGAAAGGGTGCAACAGCAGTAGATAAGTGTAAAGAAGTTGTGGGGATATTGAGGGAGTATGAGAGAATGACATTTTAATTAGTAGGCCTACTCTATTTCCAAGTGAACTTTCAAAGCATTATTTTTGTAATTAAAACATTCTTTCAAAGAGTGTTTTATAGGGTGTACATTGCTTATGAAATGCTTCATAGTTGCAATTTTTTTAATAAATATATTTTTCTATTTCAAAATTATTTTGTAGAATATTTTTCGCGGCATTGACATGTAAATTTCTTTTTTGTATTTTCATACTGTAAATATAATACTTTATGTTGATAGTCAGCCAATTAACACAATTACCTGTTTCGTTGTTGATCATGCCTAACATAACTATGTCTCTGCTTAGAGTAATATTAATTCCAGTTTTATTTCTTATCCATTCTTCTATTGCTTCCCACAGAGAATGTACTAAACTACATTCAAATAATAGGTGTTGTATGGTTTCAGGTAATTTGTTGTAAAAACTGCAGGCATTGGAATAAATTTAATTAATCATATTTAGAAATTTGTAAGTTGTAAGAATTCTGTGTATGATTTTATTCTGAAACCAAGATAACGTTGTGCTTTTGACAGATCTAAAGGGTAGAATGTAATATTTTTCCCAATCATATATATCATAGATATATCCTTCTTTAGAATATTTTATTTGTGATTTTTCAATGGTGGTTTGAGCGTTCAGTAAATCATATATATCTTTGCAACCTTTCTGATCTTTGAACAAAACCTTTAAGTTATATGGAAGAACAGGATTTTGTAATCATTTAAATTATCTAGGTTGTAAATGAATGATTTTATAGCATTGACCAATGAAGCATATTCCAGAAAATTGGTAATTATGTCGTGTCTATGAACTGTTCATATGTTAGAAAGTCTCCTTGCTCATTCAACAAATCGTTAATAAAGATAATACGTTTTGAGATATATCGTTTTAGTATAAATGGCTTTTTATCTATACATATTTTACTGTTAAACCAGATATTGATCTGGAGAATATCATCTTCGTTTACTGGAATTTGTTTTTCTTGTATCCGTAACCAACTAACCAATGTGTCTCTCCAAAATCTATTTTTTATTGAACTTTTTTTACAGTATAGAAAATGGGTTATTTAAAAATATTCGTCGGATCTACGAACTTTTCAAGGCGGTCATAAAATTATTTATGTTTATCATTTTGATGCCACCATTTTTATAGTTTTACGTTATTAAGTTTCTTTTAAGTTGTTCACGGCCGCTATTCCAAATAAATTGGAAAAATAATGCATTTATATGTTTTAGCAAACGTTCGCTTGGATTTGGTAATGTTTTCAGTAGGTATGTTAGTTTAGGAACTATTAACGTTTTCAGGACTGTAATTCTTCCTAAAACAGCTTCATTAATTTTTGTATTTCGATAATAATTTAAATCAATAATTTCTTCTAGGTTAATGGAGAAGTTAATACCGAGAAGGTTAAACTGTGTACTGCCCCATTCTAGTTTCCATCGAGAGTGATGGTAAACTTCATTTGAAAATGTCTTGCTACCTATCCAAATAGCTTTCGATTTGGTGTAGTTCATTTTTAGGCCAGATATTTGTGTATAATAATCTAGGACAGATAGAACACCCTGCAGGGACTCAGGAGAGCCGTCTAAAATAAAACTTGTGTCGTCTGCATATTGCGATATTAAATATTTTTCACCATCTATAGTGATACCTTTTATATTATTGGAGTTTTTTACTATGATAGCGAGGATTTCAGCACATAAAATAAATATATAAGGAGACAAAAGATCGCCTTGTCTACAGCCCCTTTCTAGTTTAAATGGCTCTGAAAGAAATCCATTCTGAATTACTCTCGATACCGAGTTACTATATAGTGTTTTAATCCAGGCTTTCACTGATGTTTTGAAGTTAAAAATGTCTAAGGCTTTATTGATAAATGACCAAGATATTGAATCAAAAGCTTTTTCGAAATCGATTAATGATAGTAAACCAGGGAGATCTTGTTCGTCGGTATAATGCATAATATCGTAAATTAATCTAATGTTTTCACCAATGTACCTTCCTTTAATAAAGCCTGTTTGGTCTGAGTCTATTATTTTATCAAGAACCTTTTTTATTCGATTTGCAATACAACCTTAAGCCAGTTTATATGTACAGTTTAGGAGAGTTATTGGTCGCCAGTTTTTTTTAGAAATTCTTTAGGTTTGTTTGGTTTCGGGATACATGTTATGATTCCTAACTTTTGGACATTAGACATTTCTTTCTTAGCATAACTGTAATTGATAGATTGAACAATAAAATGACCAAAATCTATCCAGAAAAATTTGAAAAATTCGGCAGTAAACCCATCCGAACCAGGACTCTTATTATTTTTCATATTTTTAAGACACGTTAATACTTCCGAGTGTATTATTTTCCCCTCTAATGTTTCTGAATCTTCGTTTGTCAGGACGTTAAAATTATAATTTGCAAGTGTTTCCATAATATCATGGGCGGATCCAAGAAATATTTTTAGGGGGGGGACCAAAAAAGAAGGGCACATTGACTCGTCAAAAGGGCACCTTACTACAAGTTTTGATATTTAAAATTAATATGAATTCCTACAGTTCTACGTCATAATATACTAGCAATAATGAAGTAAATTGGCGTCACTCGCGTTAGAACCTCAATGGGGCCCCATTGAGACTCAATAACACAGACACATATCTGCAAGCTTGCGCATGTACACGAAAATCTTGATTTCATTTATCTACAATATAATTATTGTTTACTTAAAAAAAAAAAAATTCTACAAACAAAAAGGGCACTTGGACATTTTGAGGGCACTTGAACAATTTTTTGGGGGGACGCGTCCCCCTGGTCCCCCCCCCCCCCCCCCCCCCCCCTTGGATCCGCCCATGAATATCATTATCATTTTGTCCAGGTGGAGTTGAGTAGAGGTTTTGGTAAAAAGCTTTAGTTTCTTTTAGGATTTCTTCCTGATCTTTGTTTCATTTTCTAGTTTTATTTTTGAAATTAGTTTACTAAAGTAGTTTCTGGATTCTAAATTACAAAAATATTTTGTTGGTTTTTCGGCCCTCTTCGATCCATTTTGTTCTTGACCTTATATAATGTCCTTTAAGTTTTTGTTTTCTTAGTTCTTATAATTCAAACGTTTTAGATTCAATATGTTCTAAATCAATCATCTTTTCATCTTCTAATAATTTAATTTCATCACATAATTTTTTTTAAACTGAAAATGATATAGTTTTGCCTCTTATTTCCATCAATAACGTTTCCAAGAAAAGTTGACTATCTATGGAAAACTGAATTTCATCTTTTGGTATAGAATCTAAGATTTTATAATTATATATAAGGACGGCATACTGCCGTATTATTTTTGATATGGTTCCTTCACCACCTTACAATATTCTTTATCTATAAGTAATGAATTATTAAACTTCCAAAGTCCTGGACCCTTGTTTATTTGAATTTACTTTATATTTAAAACTACTGCTGAATGGTCAGAACGATAACTATTTTCCACTATAACCTTTTCTACCATTGATATCAAATTATTGGACATTAGAAAGAAATCGAGTCTAGCTTGTTTTAAAGGAGTCATTTCTTTCCAAGTATACCTTCTAAGATTAGGATAAAGTTCTCTGAAAGGATCTATTAAATCTAACGTTTCCATTTTATCAATAATTACTTTTTTACATTTAGGATGGCTGACGTGTAAATAATGTTTTTGTATCCAGATCCTGGTTTAACACTAACTTGAAATCTCCACAAATTATATATTTGGTCATTTTGGAAGTCTTCAATACATTCAAAAATATGTTTTTAAAATTGTGGATAATCTATATTAGGGGCATATATAGTAATGAAAGTTAGTCTTTCTCCTTCTATTGTTATATCTGTAACAATATAGTTTCTCGAGTTGTCCATTTTAACTTTATGTAAAACATATTCAAAATTATTATTGAGCATAATTGCCACACCTCGAGAATTTCCAGTGTAAGAATTAAATAAACATTTATATCCCCACTGTGTTTGTATATAGGGTTCTAACTGTGACGTAAAGTGTGTGTCTTGTAAACAATATATGCTATATTTCTTGCATTTTAAATAGTTCAGAACATCGGCTCTTTTTTCCTTATCTCCGAGTCCCTGGCAGTTAAATGTCATTCCTTTCTTGTTACTGCTGTCCTGCGCTACGTCAGAACCTCCACCCAACCATCTCGTGAGAAACGATAATAAATTATCTACTGCTGAAAATCGGTTGGAATTTGATCATCGATTATTGATAAAAATCGGCTTCCACCAACAGTCCAACAGCTTATACAATCGTTTAGATTTGAATTGTTAGGACTGAATAGATTGTAGGAATCATTGGTTAACGTTTTCCACAACAATCGATTATGAATTATGAATTGCATAATCGATCGTCAGATCACTAGAACTCCCCCGATCAACTTTCGATTATAATAAATCATTGAAACATCAGCAGCCTTTGTGAGTAGATATGGATAACAGCCATTTTTATAATATCTAATTCTACGTAATTTATAGTTTATGGCCTGTGTGTTATTAATTCCATCCGACAGTCCTGGCAGTATATTTATTAGTAGTACTTAAATAACACGGTCAAGAACCGTTTTGTTTTTCCCGTTAGGAACAATTACGACAGCACTCGTTCATACAAATACAAGTGTCGTCAGTTGATAATTATTTGAACATAAATATAAAATTTATCAGCTCAGGAGGTGCAGCAATAGGTCAGTCCGACAAAAATAGAGTTTTGGGACGGAACTACTTTTACACTAGTTGTGATAAGCAAAGAAATATTATTTTGTTCAAAGTAACATATTCTTTTATTTCCAGTTGATGTTTTTTATATTTAAAAACTGTATTGAAGACAATTTGTGTTTAAAAATAAGCATAAATTGTCATTAATTTAAGAACTATTTTGACTTGGTTTATAGATGTTGTAAGTGACTAGGCAGTGCACATGTGTGGACCTTGTACTCTGGGAAGCAATAAAATTAAACGGTTCGGTTTATGACTGCAAGATAAATAAAACAACAGGTTACTGCCTTAATATATCGGCTTTATCCTGCTCGACAGAACTTCGCGGCATTCGCCATTCCACACACACTTATATATGGAGAGGGAGACACACACACATACACATACAGAGAGAGAGAGAGAGAGAGAGAGAGAGAGAGAGAGAGAGAGAGAGAGAGAGAGAGAGAGAGAGAGAGAGAGAGAGAGAGAGAGAGAGAGAGGGGGGGGGGGGGGGAGAGAGAGAGTAATTGACGTTTGTAATATTAGGGTCCTGAAAATTATGTGCCCATTAGAAATATTTTATTTTAGCAACTATTTGTGGGAGAGCGGGTTAAAGGGAAGATGAGTGTGAGGCTATATGAAGGTTTGGTTAATCTTTTTATTAATAATACTTCAAGTGCCTCCTTTCTTTTCCTCTTATTTATTTCCTCATTTAGATACCCTTTATACGAGCTGGTCCATGTGCTCTTCCCCCACCAAACTATTTCTTTGATCTGCCCCTGCTTTATAATTTACTCAGTTAAAAGATTGAGACACAGTTTGAAATATTGTAACTAGATTTGACAAAAATATATTATGTTGTTTTATTTGTCTTTCGCTATCCGTAATTATGAGAAATTTAGTAAAGTATTACCGTGTATCGCGATATAACACAGAGGGCCAACGCACGGATGTTCACGCACACACACACAGACATTTAAATAATATTTAAGCCTGTATGAGGGAATCCCAAAGAAGTGAAATATCTCAAATTGAAAATTAACAGTATGGTTCGTTTCTACAACAACAACACAACTAAATCTTTAACAATATTTTTGCAATAAAAGTAGCGCAAAAAACTAACAGTGGTGTGGGGTTTTTTGTTTTTGTTTTTGTTACCTACGTATCAACCAATGAATGATTTGACACGTGCCGACATCCACTGAATGTTTACGCACGTCTGATGCAGACACCTCCTCCAAGTTGGCCACACACCACAATTAATTTCGCTATATGTTTCTATATAGCCTTAGTGGCTATAACATGTTTATTAATATCAGCAGGCCTGTAGATTTTTGTATGTACCCTGGAAAAGACAACCCCTGTTGTCCAGCGCTTTCTCCCAGGATATTGATTTAAACAAACACACCCTCTAAACCTGGCCGGAGTACACCCATTTTACACAAAAAGCACTACTTTTGCATGGGCCGGAATTACCACAAACAAGTCTTCAATGTCAACAAGTTACACATGTTTACAAACTATATACTCTACACGGTCACTTCAGTCATATAGTTGCCACTTCATAGCTGTCTGCCGTGGAACAGTCACAGTCAAACAGCAGACTACTTGCGCGGACAAATGGGAAGATAACGACAATCTGAGGCCAGTTATCCAGGAAATGTGTCCAAGACAGGAACCGAACTATTACAGTAATAATGGCTACAACAAGCAAACGTACGATATAGATTTACACGCATTCCTGTAAATATTTTTACAACCGGTCTTACGAGCTGTTTTCGTATTACCTTCTCCTGTCACCCTTCCTTTCTTATTTGTAGCATGGCAGCTATCGGAATAAAGGGCTACTTCTTTTTAAATTCCTAAAATAACAATGTGTTTGTTTTCCCTTTGCTTAAAATAGAAATCACAGGTTTGGTTTTGCTCCCAAAAGGTGGAATATAAAACGGTGATTTGGAGATCAGACGTATCGGGTGTGTATTTGTGGTCTCGATTTAGTAGGCTAAGTATATCGTCTTTGACAGCTTTCCACAACAATCAACTGATATTAGAATGGATTTAGAGACTTGTGGCAGCCTGTTTACATCACAATGTCAGTATGTGATGTGGTGAAATATAATACGTGGACTAATATAGTTTCACTGTTAAACGATATATATTGATGCCTTCCTGTCACTGATTATTTGTCGGTTGCATTGCACCAATTCAAGAACTTCCGTTCACAGTGGGTTTAAAAACTGCTCTCTGACTGATTGTAATACGCGACATTATTTTATTTGTGAAAATACTGTTATCTATTTACAGTAAATTAGTATACTTTTATTTAATATCTACACTCGAAATTAAAACCAGTAAAGGATAAGCTCTACCAGAACACAAAACTGTGGTTTTCTGCAAAATGAGAGTTGTTATTAAAAACATTCTACTTATTTCATAAAAATCATGCGACACACCGGTTGATGTATTTTTCTGCATATAGATTAAATGAAATGTGCCACTAGTTTGATATGTGTACTATCTGGGATAGGGCCTCCACGAGTCCAAACTATTGAATCGAGTACTCGAGTGGCAAATCCGGACTCGAGTTCCCGACACCCGATGATAATGAAGGAAGGAAAATATATTTTATTTAACGATGCACTCAACACATTTTATTTACGGTTATATGGCGTCAGACATATGGTTAAGGACCACACAGATATTGAAGGAGGAAACCCGCTGTCGCCACTTCATGGGCTACTATTTTCGATTGGCTGCAAGGGATCTTTTATATGCACCATCCCATAGACAGGATAGCACATACCACGGTCTTTGATGTACCAGTCGTGGTGCACTGACTGGAAATAGTCCAATGAGCCCACGACGGGGATCGATCACAAACTGACCGCGCATCAAGCGAGCGCTTTACCACTGGGCTACGTCTCCCCACTCCCACCCCAGATGATAATGAGACTAAGGAATAACATAGTAAAATAGCATTATGCATCTTAATTCCAGTGCTAAACATGGATGCTAAATCATACCATTGTATTTCATTCCACACATTCGACTTTTGTTTTCCCTCCATGTCTCATAGCCTATAATGCAACCGGCAGCAAGGATATGGCAAAGTGACGTAAACAAAAATAATTAAATGAAAGTGCTCTTCCTTGCACGGGTATTCGAGACCTGTTAAAGCGACATTCCTGAGTTTGCTGCATTGTAAGATGTTTCCGACTAATAAAATATTTCTACGATTAAACTTACATGTTAAATATATTTTCTTGTTTAGAATATCAGTGTCTGTATATTAAATGTGTTTCTAGTCGTTTTAATATTTGTAAGAAGCCCAAACTGGATTATGTCTTCAAAGAATTTCGTACGTACGAAAAAATTATATTTTTGGAAATAAAATGAAATTTAACCTAGTACAAATATTAGAACGATCAGAAACACGTTTAATATACAACCACTTATATTTTATGCTAAAAATATATTCGATATGTAATTACAATCGTAAAAAAGTCTTTGCTAGTCGATAACATCTTAAAAAGTGCAGGAAACTCAGGAATGTCTCTTTAAGGGACTCGAGTCTTGCTAGACTCGGCTCGTACCCGAGTACTCGTGGAGATCCTACTCTGGATGCGTTGATCCAGTGCTTATATTAGGCACCCCCCCCCCCCCAAAAAAAAAAAAATAATAAAAAATAACCAAACAACAACAAAAAAAACACAAAAAAACAACAAAAAAAAATAATAATAATAATAAGTACCAGAATTGATGCGACGATGTGGTTTTTTCAACAACAAAAAAAATTGAACTTTTTTTTTTTTTAAAAAGCATTGATTGCACAAAAAAATGTGGGTATATTTGATATCGAAATAAGGGGTGAGGGGGGTGAGGAGGGCATCTGAGTAATTAATAGTATAAAACTCCTTAACCGGTTAAGAAGAGAATTTTCTTTAAGTTTCTATACTTTTTTCCGGATTGTTTCCTTGCCCCCCGCTAGCTACCGCCCTGCCTTGTGAATGATGTCCTAAATTTAATGCGCGAACGAACAATGGATTACACAAAACTAGGCTTCCGTGAGTGATGCGCGAACAAAACTATCGTTCTCGCAATTTTCAGACGTCTGTAAAACTGTCTTAATATGGACATAACTGTATGGTACATTCAGACCAATATTCATGGCCGTCGGAAAAATGCCTCCCAAGGATGAGTGGTATGAGAGGGTTATAAATATAAATAATAAATAATACTGAAACTAAAATACTAGAAACTACTTTCTGAAAGGCAGAGTACGCTGGATTGTTAAGCTTTTGGATCACAAGTGATCTTAAAGCTTTATTATCAATTTAAGCATGTGCCATATTTACTTAGTTTTACATATATTTGTGACGAATAACTACAAGTAAGGAAAGAAATGTTTTATTTAACGACGCACTCAACACATTTTATTTGCGGTTATATGGCGTCAGACATATGGTTAAGGACCACACATATAGAGAGAGAGGAAACCCGCTGTCGCTACACTTTTCGATTAGCAGCAAGGGATCTTTAATATGCACCATCTTACAGACAGGATATTACATACCACGGTCTTTGTTACACCAGTTGTGGAGCACTGACTGGAATGAGAAATAGCCCAATGGGGCCACCGACTGGAATCGATCCCAAACCGACCGCGCTACAAGCGAGCGCTTTACCACTGGTCTACGTCCCGCCCACGAATAACTACAAATGAATCGATCCCACGTATAATCTTCTATAAAATTAATGAAGAATGTTACAATTATAATGTGCTGACACAAGAAAAGAAAGTAAACAAGACAACAACAACGACAAGAAGAAGAAGAAGAAGAAGAAGAAGAAGAAGAAAAAAAAATGACGTTATGGATCCATTAAAACAGCTGCTGGTGAGTTCTTTGCCGTCAAAGAATTATCTGTAGACATTGAGTGAAAAAAATATATATGATATTAGATAACTGTGACGTCAGGAATTTAACCTGACGGCCAGTCTTTATAGATTTTCCAATAAAAATAAAATGCAATTTCTACTATTAAATGAAATTTGTTGGTTGTTATTTTTGGTCATATAGTTAAAGGTATAATCTTTACATTTCGAAACAAAACTAATTAAAAAATTTGGCGGGAAACCGCCATTATGCAATACTGATACCTTCACTTTTAGCAGAATTTTGGGGACATTTTAAACTTTTTATTTTTATTTTTGACCATTTTAATATTGATATGGGGGGAATTTGGAAGGACCATATTTATGCATTGTTTATTGATGGACGTACCTCGTACACACTCCTCAGTTTGAGGCGGTGGAACAGCGGTATGAAAACGTGCGCCGTTATGGGCACAGAAATGAAGTATGAGAAACTGTTCACCCAGAATGCTCCGCCAAACGCGTAGATCTCCACCGGAACACCCAGCACAGAAATGGCCGATAGGAAGCTGGCCAGCACCGAAAATCCAACCGGAAGTAGACGCATGTGTCTTCCCGCCAACAGGTACTCGTCTGTCGTCTGCTGGCCACCCCCGCGAAACCCATGGTATATCCCGATCAGTACGGAGACCGCTAATACAAGAGCAAGAACCAGGTAGTCCGGCCACCCGAATCGATCGGACATTTCCATTTTCAACGATGACGGTGACTTGCTATGATTGTGCTTTAACGTCGAGTGTCATGAAATTGCAAAGTTTTCTAGATATAATGAAGTATATTCCGTTGAAATCACCTCATTAAAATTAACATATCAACGTTTCGTAGGAAATATACTGACATCTTTAGAACAATGTCAATGAAACCAATTTGAATATTGTCTACGACACTTTATGTTTGTTTGATTTGCGGAAGAGCAGCGATAATAAACACGAGATCATAAGAAAGCAATGAAAAGTCATGAAAATGAGCTACACTTTGAACAGAATCCACATAATTTAACTCGTATTGTGAACGTTTTAAAACTTTGTCATTCACTTTTTTCCTTTAGGTTTGCTTTCCGTGAATCCAGAATTCTTTTAGACCTTTTTGTGCTTTCCATGAATTCACAATTATTTATATACCACAGCTTGCCATTGTAGGTGTTTGATGACGTCTTAATCCAAAAGCAGACGATTCTTTCCTTAGCTTTTTTTTTATATCCAGTATAATAATAGGGGTGTAATTCAGGTAAACCACATCCTTTAGAACATATCCGGATTGCGCTTCACAAATCACCAACAGTCAGGTCCATTATATTCCATTTTCTTGTCATCGAAATGGAATAACGTTTTGGTATTGTTTTCACGGCTTTCTGTTTTCACAGCATTCTGTTTTCACAACATTCTGTCATTTGAGAAATACAAAACACTTGCGTGCGTTTTATCTTCTGTATTATATTATAGGATATAGGATTATATTTGTACGAATGAAACATTTAATAATGTCACATAATTTTAAATATCACCTATCGTATTTCCGGATGCAAGCTTTGACATAAAATCATCTGAGCATGAATGAACGGCTGTTCATAGCCTCCCCCGTACAAAGTTAAATCATATGTACAAAGTGCAACAATAGTTTTCCATCATGATAAAAACAAATATACAATTGTCTCGACCTGTTTGGTCTTTTAACACGACATTTCTACTCGTTTCTAAGCAATATGTGTTCGTACTCCACTGTCAGAGACAAATATCAAATATATAACCGACATTTTCAGTGTCCAGGTGTAGGTATATAATCCACCATTCACATGCTATTTCGTTTCGTTCTATTAAATTCTTATAACTCTCCCACAACGAGTAATTTGTATGTCACAGCAGTCAAAAATACCTTCACAAAGAAAAACTCTTTTTTTTCATCAACAGCACAAACTTATTACACGTGTTACGACTATTAACTAAGAGATCGCGTCCGGGGAATGCCGGCTGAAATTAGTCTCCGAACTTAGTGGTTCGCTGGCTGTTCGTTTATGATAGCAGTACCGCGCGTGTTGTTGGCACTTGTTAATGTCTCAGGGCGAACTTTCTCTCAGATAATTAACATTTTGAAGTTTTGAGTTGTTCCACAATATTCACTAACTGCTGTGTCTTGTGGAATAGTGTATAGCCACCAGAGAAGTCAGTTATATTGATATCAGAAGACGTTTTGTCCTCAGGGCAAAGTATTTGTATTTGTTGCTCTTGTCGTTCTTTCTTTTTGTCTTTCCGTCCTGTTAATATTTTTTCTTTCCTTTCTTTCACTTTTCTTTTTCTCTTTTGCAAAACTAAAACATATTATTCTTTTGTTTTTATTATCTGTTTGTAATCATCATCCAAATTTCAAAACAATAACGTAACATTGTTCCAATAGAACTGCAAGAAAAGTTTAGGTACCTTTTGATATCCACAACCTTCACCAGTTAATTCTTAAAGTTTTAGAAGAATTCCAATAGTAGAAAGCAGATTTGTGACTAAACAAGAAATCTTACAATTTTCACCTGTCGCAAGTAATAAAACACCCATTAACACGCATAATCCGTTTTGGTTCGTGAAAACTGAAGCTTCTTGCAACTAATATCTGTAAAATTTATAACCGTGTTTCTTCTTTATACTCCTGTAACTCTGCAAAAACAGGTGAACAGCTGGGATCGACTTTTAATTAAATCTTGACAAAGCCATAAAACCATATTATTTAACTGGTGTTTGAACGGTTTTACTGTTCTGTAACGTCCTGTCGTAGGAAAGGGAATCAGTATTCAAATCGCGCACCAAACGGACAAGCTTGTAACTCCGAGGCTGGCGTTCGACGCCAATAGCCACACACACTGCTGTGTGTCTACACTTCGGAGATGTTGTCTGCACATAATGGAATGCGTGATCACCACGTGTTTTAGGACAACACGGAAAGACGGGATGTAATCAGGGATGGAGTGAACTGTACCCTACCAACATTGTCCTTCTCGACCGCCCCCATTTCAATTTTATGTCTCCCCTCCCCCCATTCTGTTTTCCTTCTCTCTCTCTTTTATTTTTGTTACAAAATCCCGTATTCGCCCCGATACGTATCCTATACAGGCAGATCATCTGAGACATGATGACAATCACGACGATGATGATGATGATGATAACAACAAAAAAGAGTATATTTTGTTTAACGACACCACTGGAGCACATTGATTTATTAATCATCGACTGTTGGATGTCAAACATTTAGTAATTTTTACATATATTTTTATAGAGAAAATTAAATGACGACCAACACCGATACAGGAATTCTAACATTATGAAGAAAACAGTGTAAACAACTGCAAAGGAGTCAGTTTCATGAAAGACTTAATGAAGCATGTCAAGAAAACAGTGTAAACAACTGCAAAGGAGTCAGTTTCACGAAAGACTTAATGAAGCATGTCAAGAAAACATAATAAAACCAAAATCGTAAAAAAAATAAAAATAAAAATAAAAATCCCAAAACACCCCAAACATTGTGATCACACAATGGAAACAGTGAATGGAGCTGTAAAAAGCAGATACTTTGAAAATAATATCACAGAACTAATTTATTTTTCAGAAATTTGAAATTGTGCTTTATTTACGACTCCCTAGGAAAACAACGACATTATTGCCACTCCCGTACAATACAATATAATACAATATACAATACATTATACAATACAATATACAACACAATAAAAATACAAGATACAATACAATACATAATACAATATAATACAATACAAGATACAATACAATACAAAATACAACACAACACAATACAAGATATAATACAATACAAGATACAATACAATACAACACTAGATACAATACAATACAATACAATACACGATACAATACAAGATACAATACAATACATGTTTCATTCAAACATAGTCTGTTTAACCAGCAAACAGTCTGGCTATCTAACAATATTTAAGTACATAAAATACAAAATACTAACAACTAAAGTTTTGTTTGTTTAACGACACCACTAGGGCACACTGATTTATTAATCATCGGCTACTGGATGTCAAACATTTGGTAATTTTGACATAGTCAACAGAGGAAACCTGCTACATTTTTTCTAATGAAGCAAGGGATCTTTTATAATGCACTTTCCCACAGACAGGATAGTACATACCACCGCCTTTGATATACCAGTCGTGGTGCACTGGCTGGAACGAGAAATAGCCTAATGGCCCCACCGACGGGGATCGATCCCAAACCGACTGCGCATCAAGCGAGCGCTTTACCACTGGGCTACGTCCCGCCCTACTAACAAGTAAAACTGCAAGGGTTAATATTGGGGATCAATCTGATATATAACTGCCGCACCCCGAGATAATGCAAGGGTTAATATTGGGGATCAATCTGATATATAACTGCCGCGCCCCGAGATAATGCAAGGGTTAATATTGGGGATCAATCTGATATATAACTGCCGCACCACGAGATAATGCAAGGGTTAATATTGGGAATCAATCTGATATATAACTGCCGCACCCCGAGATAATGCAAGGGTTAATATTGGGGATCAATCTGATATATAACTGCCGCGCCCCGAGATAATGCAAGGGTTAATATTGGGGATCAATCTGATATATAACTGCCGCGCCCCGAGATAATGCAAGGGTTAATATTGGGGATCAATCTGATATATAACTGCCGCACCACGAGATAATGCAAGGGTTAATATTGGGGATCAATCTGATACATAACTGCCGCACCCCGAGATAATGCAAGGGTTAATATTGGGGATCAATCTGATATATAACTGCCGCACCCCGAGATAATGCAAGGGTTAATATTGGGGATCAATCTGATATATAAATGCCGCACCCCGAGATAATGACATACTGATGGACAGACATACGGAATCACACCAACACTAACAGGCAAAAAAGTTAAAGTTTGTTTTGTTTAACGACACCACTAGAGCACATTCATTTATTAATCATCGGCTATGGGTAATTTTGACATATAATCTTAGAGAAGAAACCAACTACATTTGTCAATGAGTAGCAAGGGATATTTTATATGCACCATGTAACAGAATGAACAGCATACAACAGGAAGGGGTGACTGTAACCAAAACCCTCATGCTTAGTGCCAGGAAATTAACCGCGTTACTGATATTCAGTCCCACATTACTGATATTCAATCCCACATTACTGACATCTAATCCCACCAAATATATTTATACTTCATACAGACATTACGACGCCAATAGTGACTGAGATTTGGTCCACAATAGGCCAACCAACTGTTCCCTTATTTGTTTAATTATATTTGCGTTAGTGCTACTACTAACCCAACGAGCACCAGCCCCACCATTACACATTCAAGTTAGTACAAAACCTGCCACGTAATTTTATAATCATGCAGAATTTTACATTATTACGCGCCCCTTTTCTTTTCTCTTTGATGTTCGTGTAAGATCGGCAAACACCGACTGGGTTTTCCCAGCAGTTTGTTCTCAGGGAATGGGAACGAAGACTCCTGTGGCGGGGGACAGAAGAGCTGTTCTTTGATGTGCGTGTAGACACAGTGAGCTAGGGGAGGGATAGTGTGGGTTGGGGAGTCAGCAATCTGAGATGCGTAAATATAACCATTACCTCCTATTATCCAGGACGTTCTATTTTTAATTTGTTACTAGAAATGTTGGTCACATTTTTCCAAGAATAAAGATTGGCACAATTGTCTACGGGATGGCACAAGATACTTAATATGTGTTATTCGTTTTAAAAAAAGCCTTTGTGATGATGACAGCGGGTTATCTCTTTCACCAACTAGACCAATTGTCAAAATAAAAATATGTTAGATCTTCTAATTTAAAATGTGCTGAGGTGTCGAAATACATACTGATGGAAAAAACTAAGGAAACACATAAAGGAACAAATGTGCCCGTAGGATCGATATCTGGAGTGTGGGTGGGGGTGGGGTGGGGTGGGGGGGGGCACAACCTCTAGTGGAAGGGGAATAGTCTTTAGCCATACCTTTATCTTTATGTGTATGGAGTAGGATTTTAAAAAAACGTACATATTTTTCTTAAATGGGGGAAAGGACCCTCCCCACCCCCCTCATTTTTACGGGTCCGCTACAACCATAACTCTCATTCAGAATATCAGGAAGTTAACTGTGTTACGGACAGTCAATCCCACAGTACTGACATTCAATCCCTCATTACGTGTCTGTATTTTATACAGACAGAAATACTCTAGAACTGAATTAAATGCGGTTTCAAATATCATGAGTGAGTTCCTTTATTTCTTGCGATTTAGCTCAGTCGGTTGAGTATTCGCTTGAGGTGCTTGCGTCGCAAATTCAAACCGCCTCGGTGGATCCATTCAGCTGATTGGTTTTTTTTTCCTCGTTCCAGTCAGTGCACCACATATGGAGAAAGGCCGTGGTATGTGTTTTCCTGTCTGTGGGAAAGTGCATATAAAAGATCCCTTGCTGCATTAGAAAAATAATGTAGCGGGTTTTCTCTGATGACTACGAGTCAGAATTACCAAATGTTTTACATCAAATAGCCGATGATTAATTAATCAATGTGCTCCAGTGGTGTCGTTAAACGAAACAAATTTTAACTTTCTTTCTATCATCATATATTTCCAATATATAAAGAAACAAAAATGTATCCATAAATGTGTTAAAACAATCGTTCACAGCACATTTCAACTGTGTTAAAGGAAGAACACTAAATTATATTATCCATTCTGAAAGCTTGAACAATCAAAACTGTATTAGAAATTGCAGCTTTAAGCTAAAAACACCGGCAGTGGGGTACGACCCTGTGCACACGAACCTTAAACTGGATGACATGATCAAGTAAACGCGCCATCGAAGCTTTCCAAGTGATCTATAAGATTTCGGTGGTCGTGTTTTACCAGGTTTGGCATGTAACCCTTGTCTGTCGTGTTTATCATCAGTGCTCAGACCGTGCAGTTAAAACAAAGAGCGTCTCGTGCAAACAGAAAAATGATACAAGGATGATGCGATACGCATTGGGACAACACGCCGTGCGTGCCGGATACAGGCGGAACTCTCTTGAATGGAACGCGCGTTATTTTGGGTAATGTTGATAATGGCGCCCATTTAGTAAGGGAAATTATTCAGAACTATCTGCGAAATGAGATTATAACGAGAAATGATTAGAAATGATTAGAAATGATTAGTGAAAGATGTCTGAATGGAACACTAAAACAGCCGTTTGCATTAGCATTAACGCCTTATGGCGGGCTTAAAAAAGTTAAATGTGTTATTTTGTTTAACGACACTACTCGAACACATTGATTTATTAATCATCGGCTATTGGATGTCAGATATTTGGTAATTGTGGCAGATAGTCTTAAAGAGGAAATCCGTTACATTGTCCCATTAGTAGCAAGGGATCGTTTATATGACAGGATAGCACCTAACATGGCCTTTGATACACCAGTCTGGGTACACTAGCCAGAATGAGAAATAGCCTAATAGATCCACATTTCAACTTATTGTCGTGCTTATATCCAATTAAGGTTCAAGTACGCTGTCCTGGGCACACACCCGTCCAGGTCAGTGGTTAGTTGTTAGTAATTAGTGAGAGAAAAGAGGGTATAGTGGTCTTACACCTACCCAACTCGCTCTGGGTGGGAGCCGGTACCGGGCTGCGAACCCAATACCTATCAGCCTTAGGCCTATGTCGGATCGTTGTTTTTTGGTGTGAAAGTCAAACTTCGTTTCCAAGCGTCTAACAATTGCGAGACACGATTTGTTATTGTTGAATAATCATACTGACAATATTCAGCTTACTGTGTAGGTCGTGATGTCGTGTACGAATATGAAGTAGTTGTTTTGTTTTCTCGTCCCAACCACTGCACAATGAATTTTAAAGTCATTTTGTTTTGTGCAATGGGGTCCAAACCTTCTCTTCCAAGCGTCTAACAATTGCCAGACGTCATTTATCATTGAAACATAATCATAATGGCAATATTAGTGGGTAGAGTGCGATCTCGTATAAAATATAAAGTCGGGGCAGTGGCGTATCTATGTCCACTTAACGAGCTACTCTCAACTCACTAATTCCAAAACCTTACAAAGCTCTCTCTTTTACTATTTAGCGGACCGTTAAAAAATGCGCCCAATTCCCTTCACAAAAATGCGCACCATTTCCCTTTGGACTCGTCCTACGGGACCATAGCACCAAACCACCCCCCGCCTATTACCGATCACGGTCGGACCTGCCAGTGCAGGCGGTCCCTTCTTCACCCACCCCACCCTTTCCTGTCCTGGACGGAGCCGGCTGAGGTCGACATCTGCGCCCAGGGCAGGCGTGCGCGACATCTTCCTCTGAATGTGCACGTTAAATTCTCCGACCTGACCTGACCAGTGACGTAGTGTGGGCGAGGCCAGTGGGGCGGTTGCCCCGGGCGCAAAACTCTGGACTGGTGGAAGGGACTCGGGTAGTGCTAACGGTCCACTGGTTAGGGGGCGCAATACTTGCCTAGTGCCCAACGATTCCATGTTGCTGGTTTATGCTGTGGAAGCCAAACTTCGCATCTAAGCGTCTAAGAAATGCATATCATTTGTGATTGTAATATACTGGCAATATCATTTGTGATTGTAATATACTGGCAATATCATTTGTGATTGTAATATACTGGCAATATTCAGCTTATTGTGTAGGGCACGTTGTCGATTTGAATATGAAGTCGATGGTTTTTCTCTAGTCCCAACCACTACCCAACTATTTTTAGATCGTTGTTTATGCTCTGGGAGACAAACTTCTAACAATCGTGTCGCGTAATTATTTGTAATGGTAACATAATGGCAATACTGAACTTAGTGGGTGGAGCGAGATGTCATATAAGATATGAAGTCTGGGTTCTTTTTAACAGTCCCAACCACTGACTCACGATTCGTAGGTAATTGTTATGCTGTGGGCGCCAAACTTAGTGGATAGAGCTCGATGTCGTGCATGATAAGAAGTAGAGGCTATTTTTTTTCCCGATCCAACCAGTGCCCCACGATTCTTAGATAGTTTTTTATGCTGTGAGAACCAAACGTCGCTTTCAATTGTCTAACAATTGTGTGACGTCATTTGTCATTGCAACGCAATCATAATGTCAATATTGGGCTTAGTGGGTAAAACGCGATGTCTTTTAAGCTATGAAGTCGGGGATCTTTTTACCCGTTCCAACCAGTGTCCCACGATTCTTGGATCATTGTTTATACTGTAAGACACAAACTTCCCTTCTGAGCGTCTAACAATTGTGTGACGTCATTTGTCATTGTGACATAACTATTATGAAAATATTGAGCTTAATGGGTAAATGGCGATGTCGTGTCGGATATGAACTCAGGGCTTTTTTTCACTCGTCCAAACAAGTAAGTACCCAACGGTTTTTAGGTTATTGTTTATGTTGTGGGAGCCAAACTTTCTCTTCCAAGCATCTAAGATCTCACTACACAGATCACTTCCGGGTGAGAGTTCATTGATGACGGTTCCACTATAGTTCCTAATTGGGACACATGTTACGGTTCACATATTCACTTCTAGGAAATGGTGAAGAATTAAAACAATATGTATGTTTAATGGTAAGCCTTCTGGCTGTATTTTTCCCCATGTTATTTTGTAATATTGTGCATCGACCTTTTGGGACATGGGTATATAGCGCAAGTGACAGCCGGAGTGAATCGGTTAATGAACCACTTGTTCGGACCGATACTACAGCCAGATGCGGTTATATAGCAAAAAACTGAGACGGAAATGTTCTCAATTTTGGAGTGAAAATAAATGCTTATATAATGTATGTTTGCAATGGTGTATGTTGTTAGGGTCAACGAGAACCCGTTCTATGGGTAATCTTCGCTTGAAGTTGGGCAGTTTAACGTGAGTTTCAATGGCAGATGACATCTGTGTAGTGAGACCATAACAATCGCGTGACGGCATTCATTGCAACATAATCACAATGGCAATATTGAGATTAGACTGTAGACTCGATTTAGTGTCAGCTGTCCTTCGATGAAGGTGGACGTGGCTCTAGTATAGCTTTTCATGGTGTAAATGACCCAAATTTGTGCATAATGAATTTTTTCGAATGTACAGTCATAGCGACAAACAGTTTTGATGGTATTGTGAATATATAACATAGTATTCTACTATGAAAGTAGAATTTGTATCTGCCATTAATAATATGTGGATCTTCATGCTGAAATATACAGAAAAAAACAGGATTTCAACATTTCATTATGAAACAATTGTTGCCCATAGCAACAATTGATGGAAACTAATATTTTTATTGAACTAACTAGATAATTAGCTTCTTTGTATGTTCCCTATATCAGAACTACCAACAAGGTCATACATTACCATATAGTGGCTGCTTGTTTGATGGCCATCTATTGTGTGGATGATCAAGGAGTAACAATGTGATATAAAGTTTTATTGGATGGTATGGTGCATCTATCTTTTGGTGTATTGGTTAGAGTTCATAAGTTACACGGCTCTAGTATAGCTTTTCATGGTGTAAATGACCCAAATTATCAAATTGACTTCAAACCAAGTTTGACAAAATCGGTCACTAGACTTTAAGGTCTCACTACACAGATCACTTCCGGGTGACAGTTCATTCATCACGGTCCACTATAGTTCCTAATTGTGACACATGTTATGGTTCACATATTCACTTCTAGGAAATGGTGAAGAATTAAAACAATATGTATGTTTAATGGTAAGCCTTCTGGCTGTATTTTGCCCATGTCATTTTGTATTATTGTGCATCGACCTTTTGGGACATGGGTATATAGCGCAAGTGACAGCCGGAGTGAATCGGTTAATGAACCACCTGTTCGGACCGGTACTACAGCCAGGTGCGGTCATATAGCAAAAAACTGAGACGGAAATGTTCTCAATTTTGGAGTGAAAATAAATGCTTATATAATGTATGTTCGCAATGGTGCATGTTGTTAGTGCCAACGAGAACCCGTTCTATGGGCAATCTTCGCTTGAAGTTGGGCAGTTTAACATGGGTTTCAATGGCAGATGACATCTGTGTAGTGAGACCTTAGTGGTCAAGACGCGTTACCGTGTAGGATATGAAGTCGATGATTTTTTTCTCTCTCATTCTAACCATTGTTGTCCTTTTTCCCGTTCTAACCAGTGCCCAACGATTCTTTGATCGTTGTTTAAGCTGTGGAAGCCAAAGTTGGCGTGAAAGTGTCTAAGACTTGCGTGACGTCATTTGTCATTGGAGGAAAATCATACGTGCAATAGTTATCTTAGTGGATAGAGGTCTATACCATGTATGATATGAAGTCGTGGATCTGTTTTCTTGTCTCAACAAGTGTCCAACGATTCTCCGATAGTTCTTTTTGCTGTGGGAGCCAAACATCGTTTTTACTGTCCTAACAATTGCGTGACGTCATTCTTCTTCGTATATAATGGCAGTACTGCCATTACAATCCAGTCATTAAAGGTTTGGGGTTTCATATTCAGATTCATCTAAAAATTCAAGATGGCCGCCAATATTTCACAAAACATACAATATTATCATTTGTATATAACTAAGACCACTATAAAGTAGTTGCATGGCTGTAAAAACCATCTGAAAACCCCTGGATAAATAAAATATTTATGGTAATATTCAAGATGGTTACCATACAATCTTTGGTAGAAGACCAGTTATTTGTGAATCGTCAGCCGAGATACATGCCAGCTCCTGACATCCTAAATGTCCACCTATGGTTTAAATATAACGAACGATACAGGTATTATTGATCTACAGGGAAGTGCAAATAGTGTCATAATTATAAAAATGACTCCTTTTATATGTTGAGCCATAATGTGCCCAAACTGCATGATGTTGAGTGCATTTTTGACAATGTTCACACCTATACAAACCACACCCAAGCAAGCGGGAGTTGGAAGATATTTCGCATATATTTATGGAAACTTTGCTCATCAAACCTTACAAAAATACTCATTTAAATAACGGTTTCGCTATTCAATTCATTACAAAATCAGCTGTTTTAAAGTTACCCAAATTGATCACTCACCACTTTTACTACATGGAAAATCCAGTGCATGGATACCAAGCCTCATTACAGCTAAACCGTTTGCAATCCTGGTGAAAAACCAAATGTCATTTTTAAAAATAAATCTTTGGCTATCACTAAGCTTAAGAATTTACCTTGTATTCCAAATAATTAGCCTTCAAACATGGATCTGTGCAAAAACAACAAGCAAACTCTTGTCGTGACAGGGTACAGAAGGGAGCTAACTTTATAAATGAATGAATGAATGAATGAATGTTTAACGACACCCCAGCACGAAAAATACATCGGCTATTGGGTGTCAAACTATGGTAATCAAATAAATAAAGTGATGATCAACATCAATATAAAAATTCAAGGTTTAAACAAAAACAGTGTAAAGAACTGTGCAAAAATACAAATACAAATATCACAGAATTTTACGGACACCGAATTTTACTCTAAACTTCAATTTGTGCTGTATTGGCCATTCTCAAAGAGAATGTTACACCCCTGCACCACGGTGAGGTTAAAGCACACGCAGGGGCTAACTTTATACTGCGACCTGTTACATACAGAGGCGGATCTAGGGGGAGGGGGCAGGGGCCCGCCCCACTAAATTTTGCGAATTATAATTTTATTATATATTAATTTTCATTGTTTTACGATCCTCTCCAAACCTCCCCCAAAGTTCCATTGGCCTTATGTCATTGGGGCCCCCCTAAATGGATTTTCTGGACCCGACACTGATATATAGGCACTTTTATCAATAGATATTACAAAATATCGCGAAGTTCACACTACTCTTTCAGAAGGTGATTTTCTGACAATTGCACACAGATTAATCTATTGTGTCAGTGAAATCATATGTTTGTCCATTCGTGCAGGTTATTTCTTTCCAGTGACCACATGCCAAATTACACTGCAGCCCATTTTGCCGACATGAACGTGTTTTTGTCACACTTTCCAGTGCACTTGCATCTGATGATCTTGATTAGAGATGCTAGTTTTAGACTATTAACTACTCAGTTGCCTACCTGCCTCGGTGGCTGGTAGGACTGGGTTCGGATCCCAGTCGAGGCATGGGATTTTTAATCCAGATACCGACTCTAAACCCTGAGAAAGTGCTCCGCAAGGTTCAATGGGTAGGTGTAAACCACTTGCACCGACCAGTGATCCATAACTGGTTCAACAAAGGCCATGGTTTGTGCTATCCTAAGTGTGGGAAGCGCAAATAAAATATCCCTTCCTTCCTGCCCCCCCCCCCCCCCCCCCCCCCCCAACAAAAGATCCTAGCTACGGCCCTGAACAGGAACCTTTTCCCGCGAGTATATAATATACATTATTATTTTATTCACCTACGGGCATGTATAATGGGAGTGCTTTTTATTATTCATGTCTAACCAGGATGTACAGATACAACTTAATATATACATGCACTGTTTGCCGAGTGGGAAAGTTGTTTTTGTTAGAAGACATTTGTCCGCATTCTGGCATTATACTGCGTGCAAAAACAGTCAGCATAGCTGCAAGGCATAGGGTAAACACACTCAGCGCCATTAGCATGCTGGTTACCGGGGAAAGACAAACAATATTAAGATGGTGTGAAAACAAGGATATTGCACGTAAAAATACGTGTAAACAATAAAAGCAGTTCAGTAGTTTGAAAAGAAAAAAATCTTGGTTAATGTAGGCCTAGTAATTTTGATTATAATTATAACCCTTCAAAATTGACCGGTTTTTATTTTTGTTATTTAAAGCGGATGGTGTAGTTGTTTTATGACACTAATGGATGTCAAACATTAAATAATTATGAGTCTTCACAGAAAACATGGTACATTTTGCTATTAGCAATAAGTGATCTTTTATATGCACCATCCCACAGACAGGATAGCTTGCGTATATCACGACTTTTGATAGATCAGTCATGGCGCTCCGTTTGAGATGGAGAACTATTTTTATTTATGCATCTACCTCCTCTGACTAGCAGGGAGGGGGAGGGAAGGTCGATGCAGGCCAAAAGTTACATGGATCGTAGAATCGATCGATTTCAGTGGGTTGACTACCCCCTCCTAACCAATCAGGGCCGTAGCATGTGAGTGTTGGGGGGGGGGGGGGTGAATTTTTGGAACGAACGAGCATGGAAGGCGCAAGACAAGGGTTCTGGGGCATGGCCCCAACAAATTTTGAAATCTAGAGGCTCTGAAATACCATTTTGCTTACTTAAAACGTAAATATCAACAACCAGTAATAATGCTCCACAACTGTTTGGCATAACGCATATAAAATATCCAGTTTGTTTTGTTTAACAACACCACTAGAGCAGAATGATTTATTAATCATCAGCTACTGGATGTCAAACATTTTGTAATTCTGATAATCGTAAAGCCGCACACCCTAGTTCCATCCAGCGAAAATAAATTATAATTTGGTTATCTACAAACCTGTAACACACTTAGATCACGTTTTTATCAAATCGAGTGAAAAAGCAGGTTTTATATCGATAAATACCATGGGAATCCCCATGTCCCAATTGCTTGAAATAATTTTGAAAGTTAGTATTCTGATGTCACCGGTAGATGTCGCTCGAAGAACAACAATGCCTACGTCACGACAAATTTCACAGACTTGGGGTGCGTTTTTTTCACCTCTCCTGGACATGTTCCAACTGTTCTGTCCTGGTTGTATCCCCTCTCCAGATATCGTAAGACTTAGCAAAATTATTGGTTTTAAGGGTTTGTAACGTTTTGTATTGAGACTCTTACTTGTCTGAACTTTATTGTTACTGAAAATGTTCACCAACTGTGAAGAAAAATCTCACAAATGAACAACAACAAATCGGATGTTGATTGCGCGAACCGTGCACGAGAAAACAAACCGAACCAAAATGATAACGGTCACGTGATATACCAACGTCTGTGACATTGAAATGGAAATATCCCCTCTAAAAATAGATTAGACCTTGACTGCTCAACGGTTTTTTCTCAGACATGCGTGCGATTTATGAAATACGAAAAATGCATTTTGTGGTATTACAAAACCAGGATTACCAAAAAACACTTCAGGTGAATGGAAATGTATATTCTAAATAATAAACGGTAAGTAAAGTGCAATTTTATTTGTGAAAAAATGGGTTTAATAGCGAAAAACAACGCCGTAATGGTTAACAACTAGCCGTAACTAGGATGTGTCCCTTTAAGAAACTCACTGCCTGTTTCCATTAGTAGCAAGGGATTTTTTTATATGCACCCACAGACAGGATAACACATACCACGGCCTTTGGTATACCAGTCGTGGGACACTAGCTGGAATGAGAAATAGCCCAATGGGCCTACCGACAAAAATATCAGTAGTCCAAGTGCGCCAAAAACTAAAATACGTCCGTTTGTGACTATTAAAGTGGGGAACACAAACAGAAATGTCATTTCCCGATTCGGGGCGGGACTTAAGTTACGTAACCCAGTGGTAAAGCGCTCGCTCAATGCGCGGTCGGTCTGGGATCAATCCCCGACGGTTGATCGATATATATATATATATATATATATATATATATATAAATAAATATATATATATATATAAAATGTAGCGCGTTTCCTCTCTAAGACTATATGTAAAAATTACCAAATATTTAACATTCAATAGCTGATGATTAATAAATCAATGTGCTCTAGTGGTGTCGTTTAACAAAACAAACTTTAACTTTCTGTTTCTGGACCACTTGTTCAGCAAGGATATCAGAACTGGCAAGAGACCGTGAACCTGGCAGCTTCGGGCAGGCTGGAGGGTCATGGTGTCTCGTGCCGTACGAGACAGGGGGTAAGGAGGGTTGGCTGGAGGGTCATGGTGTCTCGTGCCGTACGAGACAGGGGGGAAGGAGGGTTGGCTGGAGGGTCATGGTGTCTCGTGCCGTACGAGACAGGGGGGAAGGAGGGCTGGCTGGAGGGTCGTGGTGTCTCGTGCCGTACGAGACAGGGGGGAAGGAGGGTTGGCTGGAGGGTCATGGTGTCTCGTGCCGTACGAGACAGGGGGAAGGAGGGCAGGCTGGAGGGTCGTGGCATCTCGTGCCGTACGAAACAGGGGGAAGGAGGGTTGGCTGGAGGGTCATGGTGTCTCGTGCCGTACGAGACAGGGGGGAAGGAGGGCTGGCTGGAGGGTCGTGGTGTCTCGTGCCGTACGAGACAGGGGGGAAGGAGGGTTGGCTGGAGGGTCATGGTGTCTCGTGCCGTACGAGACAGGGGGAAGGAGGGCAGGCTGGAGGGTCGTGGCATCTCGTGCCGTACGAAACAGGGGGAAGGAGGGCTGGCTGGAAGGTCGTGGCGTCTCGTGCCGTACGAGACAGGGGAAGGAGGGTTGGCTGGAGGGTCGTGGCGTCTCGTGCCGTACGAGACAGGGGGGAGGAGGGCAGGCTGGAGGGTCGTGGTGTCTCGTGCCGTACGAGACGGGGGGAAGGAGGGCTGGCTGGAGGGTCGTGGTGTCTCGTGCCGTACGAGACGGGGGAAGGAGGGCTGGCTGGAGGGTCGTGGTGTCTCGTGCCGTACGAGGCGGGGGGAAGGAGGGCTGGCTGGAAGGTCGTGGTGTCTCGTGCCGTACGAGACAGGGGGGAGGAGGGCAGGCTGGAGGGTCGTGGTGTCTCGTGTGCCATACGAGACAGGGGAAAGGAGGGCTGGCTGGAGGGTCGTGACGTCTCGTGTGCCATACGAGACAGGGGAAAGGAGGGCTGGCTAGAGGGTCGTGACGTCTCGTGTGCCATACGAGACCAGGGGAAGGAGGGCTGGCTGGAGGGTCGTGACGTCTCGTGTGCCATACAAGACTGGGGGAAGGAGGGCTTGCTGAAGGGTCGTGGCATCTCGTGTGCCATACGAGACGGGGAAGGAGGGCAGGCTGGAGGGTCGTAGTGTCTCGTGTGCCGTACGATACAGGGGGAAGGAGGGCTGGCCGAAGGGTCGTGGTGTCTCGTGTGCCGTACGATACAGGGGTAAGGAGGGATGGCCGGAGGATCGTGGTGTCTCATACCGTACGATACACGGGGAAGGAGGGATGGCCGGAGGGTCGTGGTGTCTCATGCCGTACGATACTGGGAGAAGGAGGGTTGACCGAAGGGTCGTGGTGTCTCATGCCGTACGAGACAGGGGGAAGGAGGGTTGACCGGAGGTTGTGGTGTCTCATGCCGTACGATACACGGGGAAGGAGGGTTGACCGGAGGGTCGTGGCGTCTCATGTGCCGCCGGAGACAGGGGGAAGAAGGGCTGGCGGGAGGGTCGTGGCATCTCGTGTGCCGTACGAGACAGTTTAAAGGAGGGCTGGCGGGAGGGTCGTGGCGTCTCATGCCGTACGAGACGGGGGAAGAAGGGCTGGCGGGAGGGACGTGGCGTCTCATGCCGTACGAGACAGGAGGAAGAAGGGCTGGCGGGAGGGTCGTGGCGTCTCATGCCGTACGAGACAGTTGGAACGTGGGCCAATAGACCCCTAGTGTTGGAACAACTTCTCAAATTCGGGCAAAATAAGGTGGACTGAAACCGTTTCAACCCGTACCCGTAGTTATAGTCCATGTTAAAATGCGTAATGATCCGTTTGCTTCCCCATATAGCTGTTTGGCAGCAATGTTTATGTGAATAAATGTTGTCCAAATTCTGGCATTTTGGTTTAATTCGGCCAAAATTTGGAGCCCGTACGCCTATGCCATGTGTCCCTAAGTTAAAAGTTTGTTTTGTTTAACGACACCACTGAAAGCATTGTAAACATTTGGTCATTTTAACATTATAATCTTATAGGGAAATCTGCTACATTGTTTTCATTAACAGCAAGTGATCTTTTACATGCACTTTCCCATAGACAGAACTCAAACCATCGTCTTTGATCCTAGGACCAAAGCAACTTGGGCACTAAAACGAAACAAAATACAACCCCCACCCCACCCCATCCCCGCAAAAACCAAAAATGCCAAACACTTTGAAAAATAGTGGGTTACTTTAAGCTTTTCATGAAAGAACAAGGGCAGGAACAGTTTTTGGGTAGCACCAACATAAAGAATTGCACAAACGTTGAATTGGAAGTTGGTCATCCATGATAGTGCAAGTCGCAGTGGAGTTGCAGTCACACAGACTGAGAATAATTGATCTTCATCTTACGCAGAGTCCACACAGAACTTCACTTACCAGAGTTGCACCAAACCCCACTTCCAGATTGGAAGAGATTCACGGCAACAGACTGATAGTTTATAATTGATCTTCATGATAGTGCAAGTCGCAGTGGAGTCCACACAGAACTTCACTTACCAGAGTTGCACCAAACCCCACTTCCAGATTGGAAGAGATTCACGGCAACAGACTGAGAGTTTATAATTGATCTTCATGATAGTGCAAGTCGCAGTGGAGTCCACACAGAACTTCACTTACCAGAGTTGCACCAAACCCCACTTCCAGACTGGAAGAGATTCACGGCAACAGACTGAGAGTTTATAATTGATCTTCATGATAGTGCAAGTCGCAGTGGAGTCCACACAGAACTTCACTTACCAGAGTTGCACCAAACCCCACTTCCAGACTGGAAGAGATTCACGGCAACAGACTGAGAGTTTATAATTGATCTTCATGATAGTGCAAGTCGCAGTGGAGTCCACACAGAACTTCACTTACCAGAGTTGCACCAAACCCCACTTCCAGATTGGAAGAGATTCACGGTAACAGACTGAGAGTTTATAATTGATCTTCATCATAGTGCAAGTCGCAGTGGAGTCCACACAGAACTTCACTTACCAGAGTTGCACCAAACCCCACTTCCAGATTGGAAGAGATTCACGGTAACAGACTGAGAGTTTATAATTGATCTTCATCATAGTGCAGAAACTACATTGTGTACGAATACACGGTCCTTCGTTCGCTTTGTATTAACACAAAATTACAGCTTATGTGTAATCGGTGACCATGTATAATTATGTCACAGCTGCTAACATTAACATACCCATGCAAGCTTTCTGCCAGAAGGTACGAAGGGTAAAATTACCTATGCGAGTTAGTAAGCGTGTGTGTGTGTGTGTCTTTTGTGTTTTGTTTCTACTTTTTAATTTTTTTTAAATTATTATTATTATTGGTTTATTTATTTATTTATTTATACTTATTATCTTGATTCCCGTATTTAATCCCTCTTCTATAACTTAGATTGACAGAAACCATAACAGTTTTTCATTATTACATTTATAAACCATAGTGGTATTATTTGTCTTGTTTTGTTTACATGTTTTGTATAGTTTACATATATGAATATGAAAGTTTATTTAAAATCTAATAATTATGTCATGTACTGGTGCTGTCCGCGACTCATGTTTTGTCCTCAGCATGAGTTGTCTGTCATGTAAATCAGGGACTGAAATAAATTAATGGATACATTTTAAACTTTTTTAAATAGATACAACAGTGAACTTCTGTTTGAAGTTATGTCAAAGTACATGGAATGCAGTGTCCAATTTATCAATATTTCTTTCCCATAACCACCTACATGTAGTACGGGCACTATGATCTGCACTGGAAAAAATAATTTTATAATTGTATCTATAAGCCTCAGCACATACAACACACACACACCACACACACATTTTCTCACTAATATACAAATGTTGTAAATGTCACCAGCTCACATGAATGCTTCACAAGTGATCACAATATATCCTGATGGAGAGTACCAAGGGATCACACAAATGGTAAGTTGATCAAACAAAAGTCGTAAGTTGACTCTATTACTGGCAGTCAATTCAACACTACTGACATTCAGCCCCATACCACAACTTTTTCTATGCCAGGGCCGTAGCTAGCGGAGTGGAGGGGGGGCAAGGGGGCAGTTGTCCAGTAAAAAAATCCAGAAAAAATTATAGAAACTTAAAAGAAAATTATTTTTAACCGTTTAAGGACTTTTAGACTATTAACTACTCAGTTGCCTCCCCCCCCTCCCCCAACAAAAAATCCTAGCTACGGCCATGTATGCTTGTAGGGATTTAAATCTCTGTTGGTGCTTATTTCTTTCCATCAGCTTAATGATCATACATGAAATCTATATAATACATACAGCACTATTTATTTGGGACCACATTCGACTTTAGTGTCTAGCACATCTAGCTCTTTATATAGCTTTATCAGATAGGAAAATTACATGGGACAAAAATTATAGAAAACTTTGCAGGGTCTTGAAAAGTAAGGGAATTGAAGCGAGTTTATCACCAAAGAACAAGGATCAGTTCTAAAATCCATACTTCCAAAAACATCTGGAGGTTTTTACATCTCTGATTGATGACCAAGGTGTATTCACTGATTAAGAGATCAAGAAAAGAACACAGGATGTCCAAGGCATCAACTCTAGTCATTTAAAAATTGCACTTCACTGTGACAAACAATCTTTAATTTAATGTTTGGGACTCAAGGCACTGGCAACATTTACTCTTTATCTGGACCAAATTAAAGGACTTTCCATGCCTTTTTATATGATTTTTTTATGTTGATATCAACAGAATCTAACAGCATTACAATGCTTATTTTATTGGGGGGGGGGGAATTAATTAACAAACAACATTAATGTTCGGTTGTAAGACTTTCCAAGCCGGAAAATGACATCTGATCATCCCAGGACTTTCCAGGATGTTCACGACCCATATGATCTCTATAATGGATTCCTCTTCTCCCTTATCACAAACACAGTGACACTGCTTCATTTGAACAAAACTACAATAAAAGCAATCAAGTGTTTGTATGACTTAATTTGCTGGGATGACTTAATTTGCCCTCCCCCTTTAAAGCAGTTATGGGTCAGCTACCACGGCTATAGAGAACAGGGTTTTGTGTAGTGTGTACCATGGTTATAGAGAACAGGGTTTTGTGTAGTGTGTACCACGGTTATAGAGAACAGGGTTTTGTGTAGTGTGTACCACGGTTATAGAGAACAGGGTTTTGTGTATGGTGTACCACGGTTATAGAGAACAGGGTTTTGTGTATGGTGTACCGAACAGGGTTTTGTGTATTGTGTACCAGTTATAGAGAACAGGGTTTTGTGTATGGTGTACCATGGTTATAGAGAACAGGGTTTTGTGTATGGTGTTCCACGGTTATAGAGAACAGGGTTTTGTGTAGTGTGTACCATGGTTATAGAGAACAGGGTTTTGTGTATGGTGTACCACGGTTATAGAGAACAGGGTTTTGTGTATTGTGTACCAGTTATAGAGAACTGGCTTTTGTGTATGGTGTACCACGGCTATAGAGAACAGGGTTTTGTGTAGTGTGTACCATGGTTATAGAGAACAGGGTTTTGTGTAGTGTGTACCACGGTTATAGAGAACAGGGTTTTGTGTAGTGTGTACCACGGTTATAGAGAACAGGGTTTTGTGTATGGTGTACCACGGTTATAGAGAACAGGGTTTTGTGTATGGTGTACCGAACAGGGTTTTGTGTATTGTGTACCAGTTATAGAGAACAGGGTTTTGTGTATGGTGTACCACGGTTATAGAGAACAGGGTTTTGTGTATGGTGTTCCACGGTTATAGAGAACAGGGTTTTGTGTAGTGTGTACCATGGTTATAGAGAACAGGGTTTTGTGTATGGTGTACCACGGTTATAGAGAACAGGGTTTTGTGTATTTTGTACCAGTTATAGAGAACTGGCTTTTGTGTATGGTGTACCACGGCTATAGAGAACAGGGTTTTGTGTATGGTGTACCACGGCTATAGAGAACAGGGTTTTGTGTATGGTGTACCACGGCTATAGAGAACAGGGTTTTGTGTATTGTGTACCACGACTATAGAGAACAGGGTTTTGTGTATTGTGTACCAGTTATAGAGAACTGGCTTTTGTGTATGGTGTACCACGGCTATAGAGAACAGGGTTTTGTGTATGGTGTACCACGGCTATAGAGAACAGGGTTTTGTGTATTGTGTACCATGGCTATAGAGAACAGGGTTTTGTGTATTGTGTACCACGGTTATAGAGAACAGGGTTTTGTGTATTGTGTACCATGGCTATAGAGAACAGGGTTTTGTGTATTGTGTACCACGGTTATAGAGAACAGGGTTTTGTGTATGGTGTACCACGGCTATAGAGAACAGGGTTTTGTGTATTGTGTACCATGGCTATAGAGAACAGGGTTTCGTGTATTGTGTACCACGGTTATAGAGAACAGGGTTTTGTGTATGGTGTACCACGGTTATAGAGAACAGGGTTTTGGTGTATTGTATCCCACAGTTAATAGAGAAGTAGTTTTTGTGTATTAACTACTTGAAGAAGTCTGTTCCTCTCAAACAGTCTGGCAAATACTCCTGTTCCACGGGTTCGGAGAATTCTGGGTTGTACTTGTAACCTTTACCATAACCTGCATTGAAAATCAAATAACAGCATATTAGCAAATTATACGAGGCCATTCTAAATGCCAACAATTCATGATGACATGGGAAACCTGCTGCCACCACATAGGTTACTCCTAGCAAACAGCAGTAAGAGATTTTTTATGTGTACTTTCTCATATAGGATGGTACACACCATAGCCTTTGATTGTCCAGTTTTGGAGCACTAAACGGGATGAGTTGTAAAACAGTTCCATTGATGGGGATTGATACTATGAACCATCATACCTCTCCCCTTCATATACATCCTGCCCCAGCCAATTACAGATTAAATATTCCAGTAATGTCAGTTGGTTAAGCTATGCGACTGGTAGGTATTGAGTTTATCGTGTATATTCCTCATACTAGCTCTGACCCAGAGTGAGTTGTAACTAACTAACCAATGGTCAACCATTAACCCACTGACCTAGACAGACAGCCTAGATAACTAAGGTGTGTGTCTAGGACAGTGTGCATAAACCTTCATTGGATATAAAAGAAAGAAAGAATGCATTAGCACATTTTTATTTACAGTTATATGGTATTTGACGTATTAAATACCACACACGAGAAGAAAGCCGCTGTTGCCACTTCATGGGCTACTCTTTTTGATTAGCAGCAAGGGATCTTTTATATGCACCAACCCACAGACAAGATAGCACATACCACGGCCTTTGTTACACCAGTTATGGAGTGCTAGCTGGAATGAGAAACGGCCCAATGGGTCCACTGATTCATTGGATTTAAGCACGGAAATAAGTTAAAATGAATGAATGAATGAATGAATGAATTGGAAAGTTTTTTATATTAAGATAATGAGAATGACAGGCAGAGCAGTGTTCTCGCTGCTCCATTTAAGCAGAGGCGCCCAGCCCCCCTATTCCATTTTGCTGCCCTCCTTTCATGTTCCCCGCCCTCCTTTATTTTTGAGCGCCCTCCTTTATTTTTCAGCACTTATCTCTGCTATTTCCAAATGCACTTTTTTTTACACAAAAAACAACGATCAGTCTGCACACTGGACATCAAAGGAAACAAGCTGCGTTGAGTACGAAAAAGCAATTGACGAAACATTTACGTAATTTAACAATATTTTTTAAGAGCCTCTATTTTGTCCAATATCTGTATCCATTTGTATGTTTGATAGACACAATAAAAGTTATATTTTATGTAAGCAATGAAAACATTTTATTTTTTACGGATTCGGCAATCTCCGATTGAAAAAAAACCCTCTTATTTGGCGCCAAATTTGTCACGTGATCAGAACGGTCATTCTGTCTTTTGTTTCCACTATCGTTTGATATTTTGTCCTCAGTTGCAGATATAATTGGTTGAAACTGATGATTTTTACTTTCTGTTATTCTGTTTATTCAGCAGTTCTTTATAAAATATTGTAAACTTTTCATTTTGAGGGGATATGAACGCTTATAAAAACAACGGAAGTGGTAGTGTTTATCATTAAAACATTTATCTTGAGTGCCAAATAATATATACACTGTCTTTACAAAAACTAAACTTTTTATCAGTTGATGATAATATTTTATCACAGCGATTGATTCATTCGATGAAGATAGAAATAACAAAAATGTATCTGACATTAGGAGATCACTTTACAAACATCTTTATTGTTTTTCGTATATCTTGAAATCTTTATTAAAAATAATATTAAAACTTTGATCGATCCAGCAAAACCGGAACTGCCCGTGAATGTCAGACCGATATCATCTTCGGTTCAATTAAAAGACGAGTCTTTTTATAAACCCCTTTGCACTTTTTTGTAGGCAAAATAAGGAGTATGTCTTTTCTCAAAGTCTATCAACACACAACAATATGGTAACCAAACTACTCCCCCCTCCCCCTTTTTTTTTTTTTTTTGCTTTTCGTTTATTAGTGGGGGTTTTTTGGTGTTTTTTTGAAGGGTGTGGTGCCGAGCGGCCGCCCTCCTTTAATTTTCACCCAGCGAGAACACTGGGCAGAGGGTGATATATGAGAAAAATTAATGAATAAATGAATGAATGAATGAATGAATGAATGAATGAATGAATGCCACTTGAAGCAGTTTCATCAATATCCTAAGCATGAAGTTGGAAACGAAATATAAACTACAAATGTATGATGGTCATAAAGGATGGTACCTAAATTTTTCATTAACGTGGTTGGAGCATTTCTCAGATGAAGTGGAACCGTTGGAAGAGGTCCTTCGTGGTTCTTGATGGCGGCCTTGGCTTTACTGTACGCCGCGTACACCTCTATAGACTTAGGGGCCCTCGCTAGATAGGTCGCACACTGTGCAAGTATCACCTGCAAGAAACAGCAATTACTGAGACCTCGCCATGAAAAACAAATGAAGGCGGTGATTAATTGTTTCCCCAACTTAGATTATAGGGAGCCATTAAAGATAGTACCATATCGAGTATTAATATTGAGATTACAGGGAGCCATTAAAGATGGTACCACATCGGGTATTAATATTGAGATTACAGGGAGCCATTAAAGATGGTACCACATCGAGTATTAATATTGAGATTACAGGGAGCCATTAAAGATGGTACCACATCGAGTATTAATATTGAGATTACAGGGAGCCATTAAAGATGGTACCACATCGAGTATTAATATTGAGATTACAGGGAGCCATTAAAGATGGTACCACATCGAGTATTAATATTGAGATTACAGGGAGCCATTAAAGATGGTACCACATCGAGTATTAATATTGAGATTACAGGGAGCCATTAAAGATGGTACCACATCGAGTATTAATATTGAGATTACAGGGAGCCATTAAAGATGGTACCACATCGAGTATTAATATTGAGATTACAGGGAGCCATTAAAGATGGTACCACATCGAGTATTAATATTGAGATTACAGGGAGCCATTAAAGATGGTACCACATCGAGTATTAATATTGAGATTACAGGGAGCCATTAAAGATGGTACCACATCGAGTATTAATATTGAGATTACAGGGAGCCATTAAAGATGGTACCACATCGAGTATTAATATTGAGATTACAGGGAGCCATTAAAGATGGTACCACATCGAGTATTAATATTGAGATTACAGGGAGCCATTAAAGATGGTACCACATCGAGTATTAATATTGAGATTACAGGGAGCCATTAAAGATGGTACCACATCGAGTATTAATATTGAGATTACAGGGAGCCATTAAAGATGGTACCACATCGAGTATTAATATTGAGATTACAGGTATTAATATTGAGCAGGGAGCCATTAAAGATGGTACCACATCGAGTATTAATATTGAGATTACAGGGAGCCATTAAAGATGGTACCACATCGAGTATTAATATTGAGATTACAGGGAGCCATTAAAGATGGTACCACATCGAGTATTAATATTGAGATTACAGGGAGCCATTAAAGATGGTACCACATCGAGTATTAATATTGAGATTACAGGGAGCCATTAAAGATGGTACCACATCGAGTATTAATATTGAGATTACAGGGAGCCATTAAAGATGGTACCACATCGAGTATTAATATTGAGATTACAGGGAGCCATTAAAGATGGTACCACATCGAGTATTAATATTGAGATTACAGGGAGCCATTAAAGATGGTACCACATCGAGTATTAATATTGAGATTACAGGGAGCCATTAAAGATGGTACCACATCGAGTATTAATATTGAGATTACAGGGAGCCATTAAAGATGGTACCACATCGAGTATTAATATTGAGATTACAGGGAGCCATTAAAGATGGTACCACATCGAGTATTAATATTGAGATTACAGGGAGCCATTAAAGATGGTACCACATCGAGTATTAATATTGAGATTACAGGGAGCCATTAAAGATGGTACCACATCGAGTATTAATATTGAGATTACAGGGAGCCATTAAAGATGGTACCACATCGAGTATTAATATTGAGATTACAGGGAGCCATTAAAGATGGTACCACATCGAGTATTAATATTGAGATTACAGGGAGCCATTAAAGATGGTACCACATCGAGTATTAATATTGAGATTACAGGGAGCCATTAAAGATGGTACCACATCGAGTATTAATATTGAGATTACAGGGAGCCATTAAAGATGGTACCACATCGAGTATTAATATTGAGATTACAGGGAGCCATTAAAGATGGTACCACATCGAGTATTAATATTGAGATTACAGGGAGCCATTAAAGATGGTACCACATCGAGTATTAATATTGAGATTACAGGGAGCCATTAAAGATGGTACCACATCGAGTATTAATATTGAGATTACAGGGAGCCATTAAAGATGGTACCACATCGAGTATTAATATTGAGATTACAGGGAGCCATTAAAGATGGTACCACATCGAGTATTAATATTGAGATTACAGGGAGCCATTAAAGATGGTACCACATCGAGTATTAATATTGAGATTACAGGGAGCCATTAAAGATGGTACCACATCGAGTATTAATATTGAGATTACAGGGAGCCATTAAAGATGGTACCACATCGAGTATTAATATTGAGATTACAGGGAGCCATTAAAGATGGTACCACATCGAGTATTAATATTGAGATTACAGGGAGCCATTAAAGATGGTACCACATCGAGTATTAATATTGAGATTACAGGGAGCCATTAAAGATGGTACCACATCGAGTATTAATATTGAGATTACAGGGAGCCATTAAAGATGGTACCACATCGAGTATTAATATTGAGATTACAGGGAGCCATTAAAGATGGTACCACATCGAGTATTAATATTGAGATTACAGGGAGCCATTAAAGATGGTACCACATCGAGTATTAATATTGAGATTACAGGGAGCCATTAAAGATGGTACCACATCGAGTATTAATATTGAGATTACAGGGAGCCATTAAAGATGGTACCACATCGAGTATTAATATTGAGATTACAGGGAGCCATTAAAGATGGTACCACATCGAGTATTAATATTGAGATTACAGGGAGCCATTAAAGATGGTACCACATCGAGTATTAATATTGAGATTACAGGGAGCCATTAAAGATGGTACCACATCGAGTATTAATATTGAGATTACAGGGAGCCATTAAAGATGGTACCACATCGAGTATTAATATTGAGATTACAGGGAGCCATTAAAGATGGTACCACATCGAGTATTAATATTGAGATTACAGGGAGCCATTAAAGATGGTACCACATCGAGTATTAATATTGAGATTACAGGGAGCCATTAAAGATGGTACCACATCGAGTATTAATATTGAGATTACAGGGAGCCATTAAAGATGGTACCACATCGAGTATTAATATTGAGATTACAGGGAGCCATTAAAGATGGTACCACATCGAGTATTAATATTGAGATTACAGGGAGCCATTAAAGATGGTACCACATCGAGTATTAATATTGAGATTACAGGGAGCCATTAAAGATGGTACCACATCGAGTATTAATATTGAGATTACAGGGAGCCATTAAAGATGGTACCACATCGAGTATTAATATTGAGATTACAGGGAGCCATTAAAGATGGTACCACATCGAGTATTAATATTGAGATTACAGGGAGCCATTAAAGATGGTACCACATCGAGTATTAATATTGAGATTACAGGGAGCCATTAAAGATGGTACCACATCGAGTATTAATATTGAGATTACAGGGAGCCATTAAAGATGGTACCACATCGAGTATTAATATTGAGATTACAGGGAGCCATTAAAGATGGTACCACATCGAGTATTAATATTGAGATTACAGGGAGCCATTAAAGATGGTACCACATCGAGTATTAATATTGAGATTACAGGGAGCCATTAAAGATGGTACCACATCGAGTATTAATATTGAGATTACAGGGAGCCATTAAAGATGGTACCACATCGAGTATTAATATTGAGATTACAGGGAGCCATTAAAGATGGTACCACATCGAGTATTAATATTGAGATTACAGGGAGCCATTAAAGATGGTACCACATCGAGTATTAATATTGAGATTACAGGGAGCCATTAAAGATGGTACCACATCGAGTATTAATATTGAGATTACAGGGAGCCATTAAAGATGGTACCACATCGAGTATTAATATTGAGATTACAGGGAGCCATTAAAGATGGTACCACATCGAGTATTAATATTGAGACCATATGAGATTACAGGGAGCCATTAAAGATGGTACCACATCGAGTATTAATATTGAGATTACAGGGAGCCATTAAAGATGGTACCACATCGAGTATTAATATTGAGATTACAGGGAGCCATTAAAGATGGTACCACATCGAGTATTAATATTGAGATGAGATTACAGGGAGCCATTAAAGATGGTACCACATCGAGTATTAATATTGAGATTACAGGGAGCCATTAAAGATGGTACCACATCGAGTATTAATATTGAGATTACAGGGAGCCATTAAAGATGGTACCACATCGAGTATTAATACTGAGATTACAGGGAGCCATTAAAGATGGTACCACATCGAGTATTAATACTGAGATTACAGGGAGCCATTAAAGATGGTACCACATCGAGTATTAATACTGAGATTACAGGGAGCCATTAAAGATGGTACCACATCGAGTATTAATACTGAGATTACAGGGAGCCATTAAAGATGGTACCACATCGAGTATTAATACTGAGATTACAGGGAGCCATTAAAGATGGTACCACATCGAGTATTAATACTGAGATTACAGGGAGCCATTAAAGATGGTACCACATCGAGTATTAATACTGAGATTACAGGGAGCCATTAAAGATGGTACCACATCGAGTATTAATACTGAGATTACAGGGAGCCATTAAAGATGGTACCACATCGAGTATTAATACTGAGATTACAGGGAGCCATTAAAGATGGTACCACATCGAGTATTAATACTGAGATTACAGGGAGCCATTAAAGATGGTACCACATCGAGTATTAATACTGAGATTACAGGGAGCCATTAAAGATGGTACCACATCGAGTATTAATACTGAGATTACAGGGAGCCATTAAAGATGGTACCACATCGAGTATTAATACTGAGATTACAGGGAGCCATTAAAGATGGTACCACATCGAGTATTAATACTGAGATTACAGGGAGCCATTAAAGATGGTACCACATCGAGTATTAATACTGAGATTACAGGGAGCCATTAAAGATGGTACCACATCGAGTATTAATACTGAGATTACAGGGAGCCATTAAAGATGGTACCACATCGAGTATTAATACTGAGATTACAGGGAGCCATTAAAGATGGTACCACATCGAGTATTAATACTGAGATTACAGGGAGCCATTAAAGATGGTACCACATCGAGTATTAATACTGAGATTACAGGGAGCCATTAAAGATGGTACCACATCGAGTATTAATACTGAGATTACAGGGAGCCATTAAAGATGGTACCACATCGAGTATTAATACTGAGATTACAGGGAGCCATTAAAGATGGTACCACATCGAGTATTAATACTGAGATTACAGGGAGCCATTAAAGATGGTACCACATCGAGTATTAATACTGAGATTACAGGGAGCCATTAAAGATGGTACCACATCGAGTATTAATACTGAGATTACAGGGAGCCATTAAAGATGGTACCACATCGAGTATTAATACTGAGATTACAGGGAGCCATTAAAGATGGTACCACATCGAGTATTAATACTGAGATTACAGGGAGCCATTAAAGATGGTACCACATCGAGTATTAATACTGAGATTACAGGGAGCCATTAAAGATGGTACCACATCGAGTATTAATACTGAGATTACAGGGAGCCATTAAAGATGGTACCACATCGAGTATTAATACTGAGATTACAGGGAGCCATTAAAGATGGTACCACATCGAGTATTAATACTGAGATTACAGGGAGCCATTAAAGATGGTACCACATCGAGTATTAATACTGAGATTACAGGGAGCCATTAAAGATGGTACCACATCGAGTATTAATACTGAGATTACAGGGAGCCATTAAAGATGGTACCACATCGAGTATTAATACTGAGATTACAGGGAGCCATTAAAGATGGTACCACATCGAGTATTAATACTGAGATTACAGGGAGCCATTAAAGATGGTACCACATCGAGTATTAATACTGAGATTACAGGGAGCCATTAAAGATGGTACCACATCGAGTATTAATACTGAGATTACAGGGAGCCATTAAAGATGGTACCACATCGAGTATTAATACTGAGATTACAGGGAGCCATTAAAGATGGTACCACATCGAGTATTAATACTGAGATTACAGGGAGCCATTAAAGATGGTACCACATCGAGTATTAATACTGAGATTACAGGGAGCCATTAAAGATGGTACCACATCGAGTATTAATACTGAGATTACAGGGAGCCATTAAAGATGGTACCACATCGAGTATTAATACTGAGATTACAGGGAGCCATTAAAGATGGTACCACATCGAGTATTAATACTGAGATTACAGGGAGCCATTAAAGATGGTACCACATCGAGTATTAATACTGAGATTACAGGGAGCCATTAAAGATGGTACCACATCGAGTATTAATACTGAGATTACAGGGAGCCATTAAAGATGGTACCACATCGAGTATTAATACTGAGATTACAGGGAGCCATTAAAGATGGTACCACATCGAGTATTAATACTGAGATTACAGGGAGCCATTAAAGATGGTACCACATCGAGTATTAATACTGAGATTACAGGGAGCCATTAAAGATGGTACCACATCGAGTATTAATACTGAGATTACAGGGAGCCATTAAAGATGGTACCACATCGAGTATTAATACTGAGATTACAGGGAGCCATTAAAGATGGTACCACATCGAGTATTAATACTGAGATTACAGGGAGCCATTAAAGATGGTACCACATCGAGTATTAATACTGAGATTACAGGGAGCCATTAAAGATGGTACCACATCGAGTATTAATACTGAGATTACAGGGAGCCATTAAAGATGGTACCACATCGAGTATTAATACTGAGATTACAGGGAGCCATTAAAGATGGTACCACATCGAGTATTAATACTGAGATTACAGGGAGCCATTAAAGATGGTACCACATCGAGTATTAATACTGAGATTACAGGGAGCCATTAAAGATGGTACCACATCGAGTATTAATACTGAGATTACAGGGAGCCATTAAAGATGGTACCACATCGAGTATTAATACTGAGATTACAGGGAGCCATTAAAGATGGTACCACATCGAGTATTAATACTGAGATTACAGGGAGCCATTAAAGATGGTACCACATCGAGTATTAATACTGAGATTACAGGGAGCCATTAAAGATGGTACCACATCGAGTATTAATACTGAGATTACAGGGAGCCATTAAAGATGGTACCACATCGAGTATTAATACTGAGATTACAGGGAGCCATTAAAGATGGTACCACATCGAGTATTAATACTGAGATTACAGGGAGCCATTAAAGATGGTACCACATCGAGTATTAATACTGAGATTACAGGGAGCCATTAAAGATGGTACCACATCGAGTATTAATACTGAGATTACAGGGAGCCATTAAAGATGGTACCACATCGAGTATTAATACTGAGATTACAGGGAGCCATTAAAGATGGTACCACATCGAGTATTAATACTGAGATTACAGGGAGCCATTAAAGATGGTACCACATCGAGTATTAATACTGAGATTACAGGGAGCCATTAAAGATGGTACCACATCGAGTATTAATACTGAGATTACAGGGAGCCATTAAAGATGGTACCACATCGAGTATTAATACTGAGATTACAGGGAGCCATTAAAGATGGTACCACATCGAGTATTAATACTGAGATTACAGGGAGCCATTAAAGATGGTACCACATCGAGTATTAATACTGAGATTACAGGGAGCCATTAAAGATGGTACCACATCGAGTATTAATACTGAGATTACAGGGAGCCATTAAAGATGGTACCACATCGAGTATTAATACTGAGATTACAGGGAGCCATTAAAGATGGTACCACATCGAGTATTAATACTGAGATTACAGGGAGCCATTAAAGATGGTACCACATCGAGTATTAATACTGAGATTACAGGGAGCCATTAAAGATGGTACCACATCGAGTATTAATACTGAGATTACAGGGTGCCATTAAAGATGGTACCACATCGAGTATTAATACTGAGATTACAGGGTGCCATTAAAGATGGTACCACATCGAGTATTAATACTGAGATTACAGGGTGCCATTAAAGATGGTACCACATCGAGTATTAATACTGAGATTACAGGGAGCCATTAAAGATGGTACCACATCGAGTATTAATACTGAGATTACAGGGAGCCATTAAAGATGGTACCACATCGAGTATTAATACTGAGATTACAGGGAGCCATTAAAGATGGTACCACATCGAGTATTAATACTGAGATTACAGGGAGCCATTAAAGATGGTACCACATCGAGTATTAATACTGAGATTACAGGGAGCCATTAAAGATGGTACCACATCGAGTATTAATACTGAGATTACAGGGAGCCATTAAAGATGGTACCACATCGAGTATTAATACTGAGATTACAGGGAGCCATTAAAGATGGTACCACATCGAGTATTAATACTGAGATTACAGGGAGCCATTAAAGATGGTACCACATCGAGTATTAATACTGAGATTACAGGGAGCCATTAAAGATGGTACCACATCGAGTATTAATACTGAGATTACAGGGAGCCATTAAAGATGGTACCACATCGAGTATTAATACTGAGATTACAGGGAGCCATTAAAGATGGTACCACATCGAGTATTAATACTGAGATTACAGGGAGCCATTAAAGATGGTACCACATCGAGTATTAATACTGAGATTACAGGGAGCCATTAAAGATGGTACCACATCGAGTATTAATACTGAGATTACAGGGAGCCATTAAAGATGGTACCACATCGAGTATTAATACTGAGATTACAGGGAGCCATTAAAGATGGTACCACATCGAGTATTAATACTGAGATTACAGGGAGCCATTAAAGATGGTACCACATCGAGTATTAATACTGAGATTACAGGGTGCCATTAAAGATGGTACCACATCGAGTATTAATATTGAGATTACAGGGTGCCATTAAAGATGGTACCACATCGAGTATTAATATTGAGATTACAGGGAGCCATTAAAGATGGTACCACATCGAGTATTAATATTGAGATTACAGGGAGCCATTAAAGATGGTACCACATCGAGTATTAATATTGAGATTACAGGGAGCCATTAAAGATGGTACCACATCGAGTATTAATATTGAGATTACAGGGAGCCATTAAAGATGGTACCACATCGAGTATTAATATTGAGATTACAGGGAGCCATTAAAGATAGTACCACATCGAGTATTAATATTTACTACTTGTCTAGTACACTCATGTCACATTAGTCTGTATTAATATTTACTACTTGTGTAGTACACTCAGATCACATTAGTGTGTATTAATATTTACTACTTGTGTAGTACACTCATGTCAAATTAGTCTGTATTAATATTTACTACTTATGTAGTACACTCATGTCACATTAGTCTGTATTAATATTTACTACTTGTGTAGTACACTCATGTCAAATTAGTCTGTATTAATATTTACTACTTGTGTAGTACACTCAGGTCACATTAGTCTGTATTAATATTTACTACTTGTGCAGTACACTCAGGTCACATTAGTCTGTATTAATATTTAGTCTGTGCATGTTAATTATGTAATATTACGTCTTGAAACAAGTGTTGGGGTATGTTTGTAAACAAACAACATTAATTTAATTCATAAAACAATTGTTAAAACAACACATCTTGATTGTGAATATATGCATAAAACTGAAAAACGTAATTAATGCACTAAAAGTATACTTTTGCCAGCCTCGATCAACATGTTTTTGTATCACCTGTCAACACGTGTCTGTCACCACTGTAATGATCAACCTTGTATATCAACGTAAATACGTTTATATAGAAGCTTCAATACATACCTTATTGTAACTTATGAATCCATAAATGAAATAAATGGATTGTTTTATCTGTTAACACAAATATCCAAGCATACTTCGAATAAATCTTACAGCATGACCTATTTTTAGCTATAGTCTGTTTCATAATTATCATCGATTGTTCTATATGCCTAACAAACACTGTTTGTACTCATTTACACAGTTAATAACGGACAACTTTTGTTGCATATTGATCATAAATTTGGACATGGGCTTTTTTATTGTTATTTTGTGTTATTCAAACTAAGGAGCATGGAACACCATTTATATTTATCTTATTTGCATAATCTAAATTAACCTGAAGCAAACTATACTAGGAAGTGTTTGCTGTCTAGAACTTAAAAAAAGTCAGATCCATTCCCCGTTTGTTGTTTCTGTGAACAATAGCGACGGAAGTGGTTGTTTTAATGTTTGCTGCTCAGACTTATATGCTGTTATGCAGGTCAGTAAATACAGGGGGTTGCCACTAAAAAAAAGCGCTATTACTTAAGTTTAAAAAAAATAAATCATTTTTAACTTTCAGTAGTAACACGTTTATTGTTCCATTGTACTGTGGCGGTGAAACAAATATTAAAATAAAAAGATTTTAACTTTAAAATATAACACAAATGCTTAGAAAGAAAGAAAGAAATGTTTTATTTAATGACGCACTCAACACATTTTATTTACGGTTATATGGCGTCAGACATATGGTTAAGGACCACACAGATTTTGACAGGAAACCTGCTGTCGCCACTATATGGGCTACTCTTCCGATTAGCAGCAAGGGATCTTTTATTTGCGCTTCCCACAGGCAGGATAGCACAAACCATGGCTTTTGTTGAACCAGTTATGGATCACTGGTCGGTGCAAGTGGTTTACACCTACCCATTGAGCCTTGCGGAGCACTCACTCAGGGTTTGGAGTCGGTATCTGGATTAAAAATCCCATGCCTCGACTGGGATCCGAACCCAGTACCTACCAGCCTGTAGACCGATGGCTACCACGACGCCACCGAGGCCGGTACAAATGCTTAGGTGCCACCAGTGTACTAATTTTTTTTTAATTTACATACTAACGGGAGCTAACAATTACTCTTTGTGAATGAGTGTCTTAGCTGAAACAGGTGGAGATAACTCTATTCCAGATGGCGCGATGATCGTCAGGGTCCCAGAAACCTGGTTTGTCTCTGATTAGCTTCAGGTTATAAGCGACCAACTGAGTGACTTGAAATTATGTATCAGTTTGTTTTAACAGTAAATTAATATTTTAAATATCAGAATGTGTTTTGTTGCATTTTTATTAATGTCTATCTAATTGGGAAAAGTACATTAAAAATATTTGGGTGGCAAAGTTGAGTTTTTATGCAGCAAAGTGTACCCATGCACACGTTTTTATACAGTGTCAACACGAACGCATTGAGTATTATACAATATATTTATTACCTTTACTGTTAATGTGTTTTCCACCATATCTAAGTATATAAAATACTAGACCGCCCTGTGTAGGAATGTCCTGTACAGAGCTGTCATCACTATATATATTTTTTAATACTAGTATCCACAATATACATATATTTTCTTTATTATTACTGACCCCCCCCCTCCCCCCCATATCTCAGTACACGTGTAGACAAACATCAACTGGTAACGACTGGTAACCGTTCACTGCAGCGTATACTATAGACCATCCTGTGCAGAACTGTGCTGTGTAGGAACGTCCTGTACAGAGCTGGTACGGTTTTGGTCCCTTATGATCGTGGTATAACAAAGAATGACAAAGCAATGAAAAAATACAGCTATTGTCCGAGTATGTTGGACCCTGACGAGTGATGAGCCACCTGTTTTATTATCTCCACTGTTCTGAGCTAAGACGCTCATTAGTGTAGCAGGAGTGATGGGGAACCAGAGTGAGAGGTGTCTTGAAACAGTCGCATCAAAACCAATAGAAGATTCAGTTTAAAGAAAACGAATGTTTGTTTAAAGACAACTCATTAAATTTAAAAAAATACTTATTTGGTATCTAACCAATAGCTATTTGAAATACTGGGTTGACAGATGGAGTTAAGAAACACGCTACCACAACGAATAGCAGCAAGAGATCTTTTGTATGCACTTCCTCATAGTCAGGACAGCACATACCACAGCCTTTGATGATATCAATCAAGAAATGAAATTATTACCATGTTCAGTTATAAGAATATTATTCTGTAGCATTTAAGGCACCTATATCAATACACTGTCCTTGGCGTTGCAATGTTGTCATGTACAAAATGTGTTCTGTTAATAAAAAATATTTGCTAACTACAGTATCGTGATACTTCTAGGTTAAAACTAAATCAATGTAATGGTATTTTTGACATTAAGTAATTTTGGAACTGAATGTTACCTCACATTCTGGCATTCCGATAAAGTGACAAGCCTGATATGTGGCTACCGCTTGTACCAGCGCTGCTGGATCAGCTAAACCTACAAAACACAAATACAACTTAAATACAGCATCACTGATACATAAGACATTTGATATTGAAACACCTGAAATGATCTATTTTGTTTCTAAGCACTACCTAAAATAGTGCAACACTGAGATTCATGCAGTCGCATGGTATTATTTGGACCAATCCAAACATTTATAACAAAAGAGTACTTCACAGATTGAAATTACATAACCATTAACTCAACTTACCTATATCTTCACTTGCCATTCTTACAAGTCGCCTAGCAACATATAGCGGAGTCTCTCCCCCTTGTAACATTCTGGCCATCCAGTAGAGGGCAGCACTGGGGTCAGATCCACGCACAGCCTTATGCATAGCTGATATGATGTTGTAGTGCTCCTCTCCTGTAAACAGAATTATAACACCTGTTGATGACACAATGTGTATTTCCATACAACTGACCACTATGTCTAGAATTAATACCTGTTGTCAACAGAATGACAGGGTTGAAAATTAGCAGTCGCCTGGTCACCCCTGGTGACCTTTATTGGCTAAAGGCGACTAAGAATTTTTACAAAGGTAATCCGTTGGGCGACCATCGATTTTAGTGTCTGGCGAGTATTGTATCAGTTAAAAAGAAGAAAGAACGCATTTAAACTAAATGTTACAAAACACACTGCATCTGTGCTGGTGTGAACTAAAGCAGCAGAAGACAGAAGACAGAACATGCTCTATATTTTGACAGTGCCAGACTCAAGCTTCTGTGGTTTTGGGCCAGGTCTTTCTAAAAGAATTGAGCTGAACACATATTGCAGACAGTGCATGTATTTTTAAAATCTGGAAATCAACAGCTTATTGGAATGGATTGGATGCACCATAATTATCTAGTAGGCCTACATTTTTACAATTATTGTTATTTAATGTTATGGTAAAAATGAATCATCTTTAATTAGCGTATATTATTCTGGGACAAAATCAAAATCTATCTTGAAGTTTTGCACCGACCAGTGATCCATAACTGGTTCAACAAAGGCCACAGTTTGTGTTATCCTGCCTGTGGGAAGCGCAAATAAAAGATCCCTTGCTGCCTGTCGTAAAAGAGTAGCCTATGTGGTGAAAGAGGGTTTCCTCTAAAAAACAGTGTCAGAATGACCATATGTTTGACGTCCAATAGCCGATGATAAGATTAAAAATCAATGTGCTCTAGTGGCGTTGTTAAATAAAACAAACTTTACTTTACTTTATCTTGTAGTTTTAACTCCCACCCACATGAGTGCACACATATAAAAATAATAATGGAATTTTTCAATACTACAGGGATAATTCCAAATATAAATTTAAGTGATTTACCTGAAATAAGATCTAAAGTCTTTACACCAAAACATACTTGATGACATTACTGTCCAAATGTAACTGTAATAAACAATAAGTACTTTTTTATGTTTTGTAATATGATAAAGTATATCGTATATTTTGGTAAACTGCTGTCCTGTTATGATGTCGCTTCCCAAAATTACGCCATTACACTTGTTATTGCATGTGTGCTTTATATGGTGTTTTTTATTAACTCGGTTATGTTGAACCATGCAGATAATAAATGACAAACCTGTCCTGTCATATGGCACATGAGATCTCTCCAGCCCAATCTTTACGTGATCTGTGGTGATGACGACATTGTGTTTATGGCCACCATCACTTGCTCCACTCTGCTGCTTGAAATCAGCGACCCGTGACTGGACGGCCATCTGGAGACCGTTTAACGCAATCCTACCGTCTCCATCACACAGAAGTGCAAGCGACTTCAGTGCCTGGCGTTCAATCAATACCGGTGGACTGGAATGGAAGCGAAACAAATTATTTAGTTTTATGTAATTTGGGCTAATGTTGTAATTAAAACAGACAATTGTTTTTTTAGGAAGTTATTTATACATTGACCGGATGACCAAAATGTAATTGTTTTGCCAGGATTCGATCATTCACACATGGTTGCACAAAACAAAGTTAAAAAGTTTGTTTTGTTTACCGACACCACTAGAGTACACTGATTTATTAATCAGTGACGGCTATTGGATGTCAAACATTTGATAATTCCGAAACATGTCACGTAACCTATATTTGGCACCAACCATGTACAATTAATTATAAATTGAATCACCTAAAAAAAATAAAAATAAAAATTAATTACCGTACTTAAAATATCTCCATAAAAAAAAACCCAGATACGAGCTCTTAGCGGAAATGCCGATCTTTAATGAGCAGGGCAATCACGAGGTCCGTGACGTCAGAGACGCGTCGCTTGATCTGAAGCCTTACACTTAAAAGCATTAGTCCGTACCACTCATAAAGAATCTAAGACTTGCACAGCTTACCAAAACAATGAGTGTTCGTTCGCAAAACGTTTTGCCGTATCAATATGAGCTGTTAGTAAATGAAGAAAGACACACATTTACTTACAACAGTGATACTGAAGAAAAAACGGATAGCGAGTCGGAGGGTGGAGAAACCGATGGTGCCAGACCAGACCGGTCGACCAATTTACAGCCCGGAGCCCGAAAGTAACCCGGAGACAAAACCAAAACTCGGATGCTAATGCCGAGGTGTATACTGTTCATATTTAGCATAAAGATACACCTCGATATGATGTATTTAAATATGTAAAAAATATATATGTAGGACAAACATTTTTTGGGTGGTTTTTTTTTAGAAAATATCGCATTTTTTATGTTCGGGCTGTACATAATGAAATCTGTATGCACAGTGTAAACAAACGCTCTAATTTACGACAAGGCGCTTCACTTTCATTAACCTGACTTGTAAAACAACATAAATGACTTGAGAGTATAATCAACTTTTAAACTAAATATATTTCTATTTGCATCAATAGAACGAAATGGGGTTATAGTATTTTTCTCTCATAAAAAAAGTAGCATATTATTAGGCCTATTGGTAGGGTGCGTTAGAGTAAAAATGACCACTCACGATACCCAAGTGATAATTTTTTTTTTTCTTTGGTACTACGTAATTGGTCAGTTTTGTAATTTTAGATGGGAAAGTCTACTTAATCAAGGGTTTTACAGCATTGTTTACAGTAATGAAGCAGGGCGGCTGATAATGTCCATTAACATTGTACTACAGTCGCGACAGGTTACGTCACAATACCCTGTGATCTTAAAAAAACTGGCACGTATTTTGTACGTATGTCTAGACTGTGGTAATCACTTACCTGGTCGATACCCTGCAATATACACATGCCAATCAGGAATCACATGTGCAGGCCACGGAAAGAAAGGACCAATTAACTAAAACAACACTCTGATTCTCAAGTCAGCCCGTGGATGAAACATAATAGTTATTTCGACACCGACAGTAGTGGTTTATTTTGTATTGAACTTCGTGTTACTTTGGGGCTTCGGGCATTGAGGAACATTTTTGTGATTAAAAACATTATTTAAAATTATTATTGTTTTCTACACGGTTTTTTTTAAAAACATATTTAAATACATTGTGCTGAGATGTATCCTCATGCCAAATCCCATGTTTGTATATGCCATATTTAATTACTTATTGACGTTTCCTTCTTCGGACGGTGAATACAGATTTTGTTATGTAGGCCTACAGCCCTAACATGAAAAATCTTCTTTTTTTTTTTCCCCAAAAAAAAAATAACATATATCAATACATCATGCCGAGGTGTATCTTTGTGCCAAATATGTACAATGTACACCTCGGCATTCGCAACCGAGTACTGTTTTTGTCTCCGGGTAACATTCGGGCTCTGGGCTGTAAATAGGCCGACACCAAAGTACTATGCGGTGTTGGTGTCCAATCTTTTCTTTTGCGATAAAATACACGCGTCTTTCTTCGGATACAATCCTTTGGAAAACCATAAAAAGACAATCCTGATCGTTTAAACTGTTTATTTTTACACCCAAAGGCCGCGCAGTACGGCACTGTTGGACTGAAAAGATCGTAAGCCCCTTACTCCATATATAAACAGTTAACAACAATGGAAGAGTACAGCGGCTCTGACGTCACTTCCCTTTTTTTCCGAACGCTCACAAATAAATATGCATAAATCGTACTTTGATACTGATTAGCATAATTTCTTCATTTTAAGTTAACTACACGTATTTTATTGTTATAAAGTTATTTGTATATTATTTTTATATCATTTTGCTTTTAAAATGAGCTATAATATGGTCTCGTGTCATGTTTCCTTTAAAGAAGAAACCCACTACATTTTTCCATTAGTAGAAAGGATCTTTTATACACACCATCCCAGACAGGATAGCACATACCACAACCTTTTTTATCAGCATCAAAGGGTCTGTTAAACATTTATTTTCTGCAGCATTTACCTCAGCCTTTCATATATCCAAGTTTACTAAGAGGTATAATGTTTTACCATCTGCATTTCAGGTTTAACTGTTTTGCTACTAATACATGGTCTGAGCTGTTGTTTGATGTAGTTTACTGAGGGTCTGGTTTCTAGGGGTTTCACTGTAAAAAGTAAAGTTTGTTTTATTTAACGACGCCACTAGAGCACATTGATTTTTTATCTTATCATCGGCTATTGGACATCAAACATATGGTCATTCTGACACTGTTTTTTAGAGGAAACCCGCTATCGCCACATAGGCTACTCTTTTATGACAGGCAGCAAGGGATCTTTTATTTGCGCTTCCCACAGGCAGGATAGCACAAACCATGGCTGTTGTTGAGCAAGTTATGGAACACTGGTCAGTGCAAGTGGTTTACACCTACCCATTGAGCCGTGCGGATCACTCACTCAGGGTTTGGAGTCGGTATATGGATTAAAAATCCCATGCCTCAACTGGGATCCGAACCCAGTACCTACCAGCCTGTAGACCGATCGCCTAACCACGACGCCACCGGGGCCAGTAGGGTTTCACTGTATGTCACTTGAGAAATAAACTGATACAACATAAAAGGCAGGACACAGCCCAGTGGTACAGAGGTTGCCTGATGCATGGATGATCCAGGATCGATCCCCGTCAGTAGGCCCATTGGGCTAATTCTCGTTCCAGCCTGTGCACCACTACTGGTATATCAAAGGAAGTGGTATGTGCTGTCATGTCTGTGGGATGGTGCATATAAAAGATACTTTGCTAATAATAAAACAACTGTAGCAGGTTTTCTCTCTAAGACTATATGTCAAAATTCCAAACTTTGGACATCCCACAGCCCATTATAAATAAATCAATGTGCCCTAGTGGTGTCGTTAAACTTTAACTTTGATATAACATAAAATCTTGTTTAATATCCTATCACTTCTTATCAAAATAAAATGCAAATGAACCTGTCTGTTTGACCTTGACCGTCATCTTCAACATCTTCATCAGCCACATCATCCTCGCTGTCAACAACCTGGACATTCATCTCGTCGACTGCTCTGTATAAAATTCTCTCCACAGCTGTACCGGACAGCTTCTCTAGGACAATAACTCTACACCGACTGAGTAGAGCACTGTTCACTTGAAAGGATGGGTTCTCGGTGGTGGCGCCAATCAACACAATAGTCCCATCCTCAACATGTGGAAGCAAAGAATCCTGGAATGTAATTTACATAGTACACAACAAAAGAATAACATAAAACTAAGTGATTAGAAGCTGCATTTTATCTGGTATTTGTAATTTGCCTTTCGACAAAATGGCTTTTTAAAACTTTGTGTTCCTAGAACATAGAGCTTAAATGGATATTTTTAAATCATAAACTACAAATATGTAATATGTCTGCACAAGAAAAGCTGTAATATGATCACTAATTACATAAAGAATACATACCCTAAATTTGTACAGATATTAAGCTAAAATTATTCAAAGCCATATCTTCTACTGGTTTTGGGGAAGTCTGAACTGGCAACATCATTCAGCCAAATGATACAAAGCAGCTGCTCCACTGACACACACACACCCTCCCATATGCTTATTTCGTAACTTTGAAAGTAGCAGGTCGTCTGAGAAAAATAAGCATTTACATCTACCGAATGCAAGAGAGGTTACAACTGTAAGTATGAAAGGTAGGCGGCAGTGGTAGCAGGATGTATAAGCTGACAAAAACCAATCTGCACTAGTGTAGACAGGATGGAGGTCATGGCCCAGCCCGGTACACTGAAACAGATTTTGTTGCATATGATATGTGATCATTTTGTTCATTTGGCAACCAAAATATTTCATATTATCTATATAAAAATACAAGTAGATGCCATCTGGCTCCTAGATGGAAAAGTTAACATAGAGGGCTGTGGCCCCCACCAATCACACCTCTTTTTTTCCCCCGACCACATTTATATTTGCCCATCACCCCATAACACTTATAAAAGACAGTGTACCTCCACTTCCATTATATAAAATCCTGGTCATGAAAATTATAATATTCTGTACCTGCTGAGTTTTGTTGAACCTGTGAATTTCGTCCAAGAAGAGAATTGTTTTTCGTCCGAGCAGTTTCTGATCATTCTTTGCAATTGCAATGACTTGCTTGACGTCACTGATCCCAGATGTAGTCGCTGACAGCTGAACAAATTTCACATTGCCACAACTCTTACAGTTGTTTGCAATTATTCTGGCTAACGTAGTCTAAAACAGAAAATAATAAAAAATATGTAACTAGCTCATCTTCCTAAAGGTGAAACTATTCAGTGCTGCTCACCTTGGAAATACTTAATGAATGGACTCTAAATATTTCTCTTTTTTTTATCAGTTACAGAATTGAGTGACGCTGTGCATTTTTTTTTCCTAGGGCTTTGTTTGGTTTGTTTGTTGTTGGGTTTTTTTGGGTGGGTGGGTGGGTGGGGGGGGAGGGTGTCCTAAAAAAACATGGATTGCACAGAAAAGGTAAATATATGTATATACAGTTATATATTTATATATCCTCCTCATCTGCCTTGGTTTCCTAAAAGCTTTCCTTCACACTTTTCATATAGCCAAGGCAAGTTTTAGGACTTCTATTTTGCCCTAAAATAAGTGGTGGGACAAAACCCAGTGGTCAGCACTTGTCGTAAATCGTGGTTGGTCTAGGATCAATTCGCCGTCTGTAGCCAGTCATGCTACACTGACTGGATAAAGAAATAGCTCAACTGGCCACACAGGGGATTGATCCTAGACCAACCAGACATCAGGCACGCTCTTACCACTGGGCTTCGTCCCACCCCTTATTTGGGGGCAAAGTCTTGGATATTTCCAGCATTTATTGTTTACCGTTGCTTTTTGGAATGTATTTCTTATCACTGCCGCACTGTAATATTTTATTACAAACTTAAAGAGTTTGACCTGTACCCCTCTATATCAAAGTCTCTAAGACTAACCCTAAGTTTAAAAGTAACCCTAACCATTGAAAGGGGGTACGAGTGGAACTCATGCCTTTTATTACTTAAAATTCAATAACCTTCCCACAGCCAGGTGGTCCCCACAAGATCATTGATGGAATCTGCCGACTTTGTAAAAGAGAATGGAGAAGACTCTTTTCGCCAACAGCACTGTCCTGCCCTACATAGTTTTCTAGTGTCTTGGGACGCATCCTTTCTGCCAAAGGTATTAAATCAGTCTTTGAACATGAAGTCGACTTTACTGTCATATTCGAGAAATTATGCGTAACATTTCTATCGTTTATGCTTTCTTTTTCACTCCCGATGTTTTCCTTCTTAACTGATGCATCTGGTTGTTTTGTCAAACAAGAAACGGAAGACAAATGAGCATTTGATCTTTTAGAATCTGGAGATATTTTGGTATCGTTTACTTTTAACTTTTTGCTTGATTTTGTATTCCCTGAGGCTGATGTGAGGAAATTCCATGCCGAAACCGTGTTATTTGTATCAGATTTACGTTTCCCAAGACTAGTTGATGGTTTGCTTTTCTGAGCCGAGTTGTTCAAGCACTCGTTCACGTGATTTGTAATTGATGACACTGGAAACGTCTTGCTACAAACAGGGCATTCTGAAGTGTCAATTCCTTCCATTTTCACAAATCCCTCCATATTCTATTTCAAAGCCCCACCTATAAACACTTGTGAGGCGTATGGAGTAGTCTCCCATGATAAACGGACCACATTAAAGTATACTCAATGTTAAAAGTTATGGTTGGAAGTTAAAGTGTTTTTTTTAATCATCTACTATTTGATGTTAAACATTTGGTAACTTTGACAAATAGTCTTAGAGAGGAAAACCACTCCATTTTTCTATTAGTAGCAAGGGATCTTTTATACCGTATGCACGGTCCTAGACAGTTTAGTACATACCACGACCTTTGATATACCAGTAGTGGTGTACTGACATAGTACAATAGGCACACCGACAGTGAGTGCAAGTGCAAATAATTTTTACATGCTCATATACCACTAGAGTTTCGAGCATGTCCGTCTCGGGGCTTGTCCCGGGACAGAAAAAAACTAAGTGGACAATTTTGAAATTTACATCCAAAAATTAAATAGTGGGCCTCTAAAATTTTGATGCGCATCTCTAATTAATATAATTAATAAAGAAAATTCTACTCATTAAATTTGGTCGCTAGATTAGATCGGGTGGTCAAAAAGAAATTGGGCAAAATTTTGAAAATAGCAATTAGTAAAAAAGTTAATAGAATTTATAAAAAAAGTTACAAGCCAAAAAAAAAAAGAATTGACTGCTCGGTCGAATATTTATATAATTTGGAGAATTTTAGAAGGACAGTCCAAAAATATATAAGAGAAAGAAAAGAGGATCGGACTATTTAATAATATTAAAAAAAAAAAATATTTTGACATAAACTTTTGAATGAAGGTCTAAAAGTTTAAAGTCCGATCTATATGTCCACGTGAGTGGCCTCGTTAAGGCCGTTATGGTGCACAGCTTGTAGGGACGAGATGGGTTGCATCCTGTCAAGAAAACACCTAGATTGACAGTCAATAGATGTTGAAGGTGTAGTGCTGTGCTGAAATACAGATCTTGAGAAGCCGGATCCGTCTGAACGAGAGAGAGAATCAGACTAGGGTATAGTCCAGTCGTCATGGGTTGGTATAGTGGTGCAGACAGGCCCAACTCTGGAGGATATGAGATGGTATCACAATAAAACAAAGTAAAGTCTAAAAAAGAGTAGTAGGGGCCGACCCTGCTTCCTATTTCTTCTTAAAGTGGGGCAGTCAATCTTCCAGTGCTGCTAGGACAGGCTCGGACATGTAGAGACTAAACGCAAACAACCGTGGCATTCTGCAGAATGGCCGCCATACGAGTCACAAAAAAAACAAGTCAACATAGTCAGACGGAGAAATGACGTGGAGGCAAGGAATCTTGCTAAAAAAGAATCCAACCTGGTGGTGCAGACTGTCGAAACGAGAAGCGTTCCAGCGTTCAATCAGTTCCAATACATCCCAGTAGAAAACTTCACTTCGCTGACAAAAACAACAAAAGTGAAGGATCCCAAAGTCGAGCCGTGAAAGCACGTGCAGTGTGCACAAACACGTCTTACCGCGATGAACTCCAGACTGGGAATGCCGACAGTGAGCACTTTATCACTGGACTACATCTCCAAAGTTATTGTTGAAAAAAAACAACCCCACTTTACATGTATTATTAGCTTGTTGTGGTTTCTTGGAGTGGACGTGGTGCATGGGTATTATTTTTGGGGTTTTCTTTGTTATGTAGCAGTACTGAATGGGCAATAAAATATAAATGATATTTGACCAAACTTGGAATTTATCATTATTTTTCCTCTCCCAGTATCCTCAATCTATTGAAACCATTCCACTAACAAGAAAATGCTGGTGCGCATTCTCATTGCAGTCATCTAATGCATTTATTGACGTTATTTCTATTATCCAATGTAGTGTAAAGTTTGTTTTATTTAACGACGCCACTAGAGCACATTGATTTTTTATCTTATCATCGGCTATTGGACGTCAAACATATGGTCATTCTGACACTGTTTTTTAGTGGAAACCCACTGTCACCACATAGGCTACTCTTTTATGACAGGCAGCAAGGGATCTTTTATTTGCACTTCCCACAGGCAGGATAGTACAAACCATGGCTGTTGTTGAACCAGTTATGGATCACTGGTTAGTGCAAGTTGTTTACACCTACCCACTGAGCCTTGCGGAGCACTCACTCAGCGTTTGGAGTTGGTATCTGGATTAAAACTCCCATGCCTTGACTGGGATCCGAACCCAGTACCTACCAGCTTGTAGACCAATGGCCTAACCACGATGCCACCGAGGCTGGTTGTAGTGTCAAATGACAACAAAATATTGGAATTTTGCTTACTTTAGCCAATATCAAAATTCCAATATAGGCCTATGGTCAATGGCTATTTTGTAGCCCGCATCAACAAAAATCCTGTCTGTAAGTATATGTTATTTAAATATATTGGAGAAAACTTGGAATGTTTTCTCATTTAAGAATACTTCACCTGACCTCAAACAAAGGCATATTCCCCTAAGGATATTAGTCTGGTCCAAACATCCCAACAGTCAATGGTAATGGGGGGCCATTCAAATATTACGTAATGCGTAGAGGGGTGGGGTGTGTGTAAGTCCATGTGTTATGTGGTGTTACAAGGGGTGGGGGTGTATTGAACAGCGTTACGTAACACAATTTTGTTTTCTCTTAAAGGTGCCATGCCATGACAACAATATATAATGTAGGTTTTTAGAGGTAAACCCAAAACAATTATAAATCAAGCTGAAATGCTATAATACAAGACATTTTAAAATGGCGCAAGTGAAAACCAGCGGGGTTTTTTCCCCATCCTACAGCAATACGTCACTTTAATGACATCATCGTAGTACACATGGGTATAAACATTGCCACATTGCTTTGTCTACGTGTTAGAGTTTCTCCAAGTGTTATGTAATATTTTTGGAGGTGTATGGTCAAGCGTTACAAGGGGGTGGGTGGGTGTCTAATTTTGATAAAAATAGCGTTATGTAATATATGGACGGCCCCATGGCTTAAAAATCTTCCAGTGAGTCCTCTACTTCCTGTTTCAGTCATGTGACTGTAACTTACTTCTTTCTCCTTCACCGATTTGGTTTGGACATCTGTTTTTCGTTTCTCCAGACCGGCCTCGGTGACGTCGTGGCAGGTCATCGGTCTACAGGCTGGTAGGTACTGGGTTCGGATCCCAGTCAAGGCATGGGGTTTTTAATCCAGATACCGACTCCAAACCCCGAGTGAGTGCTCCGCAAGGCTCAGTGGGTAGGTGTAAACCACTTGCACTGACCAGTGATCCATAACTGGTTCAACAAAGGCCATGGTTTGTGCTATCCTGCCCATGGGAAGTGCAAATAAAAGATCCCTTGCTGCTAATCGGAAGAGTAGCCCATGTAGTGGCGACAGCGGGTTTCCTCTCGAAATCTGTGTGGTCCTTAACCATATGTCTGACGCCATATAACCGTAAATAAAATGTGTTGAGTGCGTCGTTAAATAAAACATTTCTTTCTTTCTTTCTTCCTTTCGTTTCTCCAGTTTTAATCTAAGCCATCTGTTTTTCTCTCTTTGTTTAGTCTAGAGGTTTTTTTGTGAAATTAATTTATTTATTTGTTTCATCATACTGATTATCGATTGGGTTGCAATTCCTAAGCTGAAATCTCAAACACAACAAATAGAATACATGTGATAAATGATGATGTTCATGCCAAAACAATATGGAATGCACAAAAACTCCATTTATAGTTTGACACAGTTATTTATTTACAGTAGCATGTAATACAAAACACCACATTATATTTACTTCTTATTTTTAACGAACCCACAATAATTTAGTCCAGGAACACCTCTTCATTTGTTTAATGTTTTTCAAATTACAACATGCACATAAAATGGCAACATGATTTTCCAAAAACCAAATTGGTTCGACAGTTATTGTAAACTACTGTATTGCATTAGTAGATATTAAAATGTTGCAGAATACAACTTGTTAAGCAAAATAAAAAACAAAACCTAAACAGTTTATTGAAAGTAGACAATAACCAATACACTGAAGGGTAAACTTAATTCACATTTTTTTCAAAAAGTCACTGGTTTCATTGCAACCAATCATCAGACATTATTTAGATAGCATTCTCTTTACTGCACATCTTCTTAGCCAACAGTGTCATGATTTATCATTGGTGGATGGCATAATTCCCTCCCATCCATGTGGCTCCATTGTTTTCTTCTTTCCATGTGGTGGTGGACCGATCAGCTTCTGTACATCGTCGTACGTTAGGACTTCATTACTGAGCAGTGATAACGCAAGCTGGAAGGAAAATAAAACCAAGAAGAGTCAAAATGGCCGACAAACAACAGTAATGTAAGCTGGAAGGAAACTTAAATAAGCTTAAGTAGTTAAAATGTCTTTCAAATTACCTTGAAAGGAAAGGAAATGGTTTATTTAATGACGCACTCAACACATTTTATTTATGGTTATATGTCGGACATATGGTTAAGGATCACATAGATATTGAGAGAGGAAACCTGTCGCCACTTCATGGGCTACTCTTTTCGATCAGCAGCAAGGGATCGTTTATATGCACCATCCCATAGACAGGATAGCACATACCACGGCCTTTGATGTACCAGTCGTGGTGCACTAGATGAAGCGAAAAATAGCCCAATGGGCCGACTGACGGGGATCGATCCCAAAAGGACTGCGCATCAAGCGAGCGCTTTACCACTGGGCTACGTCTCGCCCCAAATTACCTTGAAGGTAAAAAGAAATAAAAAAAATTAAGCTATTTCAATAATGACTGTCAGTTTCAAGGTAAAAACCAGACCTACAGAAATGTCACAGTATACAGTATTAAGCATATGGTCCATTTGCCAAAACCTCATTCAGGCTAAACCTTGCAGTTAGATACCAACAATTGTTTTTGTGGCATTTACATTTTTGTAAGTATGCAAACTTGGTACACTTGAACATTTTTAAAATATTCAAGATGGTGCCAAAACAGAGAAATAATATCGGAAATTTTATTACATACGACTAAACTGTTGGTGTCTGTTTTAGAGGTAATAGATTTCAAGATTAGTGCCCTGACAAACAGACTAATAGGAATATGTGAAATTGATAAAGACCTACTAACTTTCAAACAATTTTAATGAATTTAAAAATTCCCTTTAATCTAGATGTTAAAGTATTATCTTCAGTATCAATACCCAAAGTTAAAAAAGGATTTGTAAATCTAACAACCAAAGGCAAATTACTGTGCAAAATGTTATATTATATAGTCCATCCCATCCTCCAAAAAAAAAGTTTTTTTGTAAATAATTTCAGTTTTGATGACGTAAGAAGAAAAGTAAAAGTGTTTTAGAAATAACAAAAAATTACTGTTTTTGTGTCCAATTTAGAAAACATTTGACTCCGAAATAAAAAAAACCTTGTAGCAAATTACATACAATGAAAAAAGGCATCCCCATGGGATGGACTACAGGTAATAAGTCAACTCACTTTATCTAACTTATCTTTGTTGTCTTTTAGAATCTTTTCTGTGCACCTATAAGCTTTGCCCACCAATCGCCTTGCCTCCTGTAAGAAACAATATTTATAATAACAATTTGAATACATTTTTCTACATAACTATGTACTCTGTGGAGACAAACAGGGGACCCAACTTTAATAAATTAGAAAAAAACATCTTTGATCTCTTCATATATGAAGACTGTTCCATCAAAGCATTTCTGGAAATAGAGAAGATTTATAAAAAATGGTTTCATTCTATCATTCTGGGCTCTGCCCTTCCAGTGCCTGTGTGGTCAGAATGACCAAATTCACAACTTTCTTTCTCCATGTGCCAAAATTTTGTTGGAATTGGTCAAGTAGTTTTTCTTTAAATACACAAATTATATCCAAGCAATCTGGCAAGCACAAGTCTTTTACACCATGATGTCACCCATGAAACATGATGTAATTATCTGAAAAATGCTACAATTTCCAAACTCTTGTCGAACAAACCACATCTCGTCAAGTGTATTACCTCATCAATGGTAGCAGCTAAAACCTTGCTGTATGGTTTAGTGCCGAGAGTTTCCGACGATCTGGCTGGAAACGATAAGTGTCCAACCTTCTCGTTCATCCCGTACGATCGCACCTGATCCAGCGCCATCTTGGTGACCTTCTCAAGGTCGTCTTGAGCACCTGCAACCAGATGCAACTACAGTGAGTGGCTAGATTTTAAATCGTAGCTGTAACATGTGTCTTTCAGAGAAAGAAGCAAAGAGACAGACTACAAACAAGCAGACAGGACAGACAGACACAGACAGATAGATAGGCAGAGGAAGGAAGGAACGCACTCAACACATTTTATGTAGGGTTATATGAACATATGATTAAGGACCACACAGATATTGAAAGAGGAAACCCACTGTCACCACTTCATGGACTACTCTTTTTCGATTAGCAGCAGGGGATCTTTTATATGCACTATCCCATAGACATGATAGCACATACCACAGTCTTTATGTACCAGTTGTGGTGCACTGACTGAAGCGAAAAATAGCCCAATGGGCCCACTGACAGGGATCGATCCTAAACCGACCACATAAAATGAGCACTTTACCACTGGGCTATGTCTCACCCCTAGATAGACAGAGAAACAGACAGACACACACACACACACACAGACAGACACACACAGACACAAAGAGACTGCTGTATGAAATAAAGTTAAAAGTTAAAGGTTGTTTTGTTTAGCAACACCACTAGAGCACATTAATTAATTAATCATCGGCTAGTGGATGTTAAACATTTCGTAATTCTGACACACAGTCATCAGAGGAAACATGCTAGATTTTTCCATTAGAAGCAAGGGATAATTTTTATGCACTTTCCCACAGACAGGAAAGCACATACCAGTTGTGATGCACTGGTTAAAACGAGAACGAGACGGCAATCATTTAGTTTCACATATTAAGAATGTGAGACAATAAGTCTGTATTTTGTTCCACCTTCACTAACGAGATATGACTTGAAAGAAAGTTTCTTACCTGTGGTGACTTTGTTGAACACGACAGCCTCTGCTACCCGGCCACCGAGCGCCATACACATTCTCTCAAAGAGCTGTCAAAAAACAACATCAGTTGTTATGATCCAAGTATAACTAACAAGCATTTAATTTGGGGATCCAGGTATAACTAAAAATCATTGAAATTGGGGATTTGGGGATACAGATATAACTAACAAGCATTGAAGTGGGGATCCAGATATAACTAACAATAATTCAATTTGGGGATCCAGGTATATCTAACAATCCTTCAATTTGGGGATTTTTTATGATTATTACTTTTTTGTTGTTTTTGATTTTGTCAGAATCATAAAATGATGTAATATAAATATGTTGGGCTTGTCTCAAAATATTACACTTCCGAACTAAAATCTGTGATTCATAGGAGCATAGAATCTTGCTAAATTAATTTGTAACTATCTAAGCTAGGTCTTACCCAGAGGCCCCTATTCCCACTTCCCTCCATGCCAAAAAAAAGATACATCTCGAAAAAATATTCAGATGAATGACTTTTTTTTTTATATTAAGGACTGACTTTTTAATATATATTTTTAAAAACATTATTTTCAATAATTTAAAAATCAGAATTAAAAATGCATGCCTAACCCCTCTAAACTGGACACCCATTAGATCATGTAAAAAGTCTGGTTTTAAGGGGTATCTGGTTTAGAGAGGTTCTGTTCTGTACTGATATTTAAAACAACCATGAAAAATACCCGGATTTGGGGGAATTTCAGTTTATTGAGTGTTTAGTAGGATATCACTGTATTAATAATATAAATTTTGGGTAGAATTCACTAGTTTCAGGTGTGGTGACTCGTGACCAGTCGACGACCGGATGGAGACTGTGTGAATGGTCCACCGCAACACCCCTGGAGACAGAAGATCTACTGGTATATGACCATATAGAGCTTTGGCGGGAAGAAGGAGCCCATCGGTTGGACGAGGAACGTCACGTGGGTGCCGGGACTCAGCAGACAGTTCGGGAGTCCGAAAACCCGCTCTCTAGTGACTGAACAGTGAAGCAGTACAGAATAACTCGAGAACTTAACCGTAAGTACATCTAATATTATACCTAAACCACCGGCAATTTACAATACAGGCGACTGATTCTGGTGATCTACTGGTTACCTTGAAGAAAGAAAAATATGTCTGCCAAAATCAGTGGATACATTTTTCAATTATCCTAGGCTGTCTTATTGTGAGGCTTCAATGAGTATGTAATAAACATTAATTATCGTACCAAGAAACCCACTCACCTCTTCGGTTGAGTACAATTTCTGGTCCGAAGGCATGTACTGGGAAAACCCGAGTGCACTGTTTGTCCGTGGTACAATGGAGATCTGTAAAGATCACACAATCATTAGTTACATACATGTGTAATACATAAAATATTACTGTATATATGGAATTGTCAGTTCCTAGAAAAAAGGGAAATACATAGAATCATTTTATCTCCAGTTGATAAATTAAATCATACCAGATATCTCTTCAGAACATTTATTTCACAGGAACCTTTTGGTTTTATCATTGTTTTTTGCAGGAACCTTTTGGTTTTATCATTGTTTATAGATCAGTATGTATATATTATTTTATGTAAATACAGCTAAATAGGGTTAGAAATTGCTTGCAGTTTTAGCATAAACAGCTATAATCATTTTGAACCAACCAATAAACTTTCAGTGATGTAATTGATTAGAAACATATGAACTTAAGAGAGGTTTGAATTATTAGGACCATAAACCTGTTGTGTTGTGTCCACAAGGACAGACTTACAAATGGTTAATTTTACCTTTAATACCTATTCTATGTCCACAATGACGGACCCAAAAATGGTTAATTTTACCTTTAATACCTATTCTTTATGTGCACATTAAAAACAAGTCCAGTCCTTATTGTCCAATAGCTTTTGCTTGCACAAAAGGATTTTAGCAGAGATGAAAATCTGCTTGCCTCATTACTTTATTAACTCACAATCACATGGAGAGTAACTGCTCTTCTACATAATTTCAGGAGAGCAGTTTATTGCAGGTTAAGATTTTTAACCCATAAGCATTGTAAACCTTATCCGTTAATACCCAATATCCCATGAACCAGTTTAAACATCCTAACAGCTAATTACAAGGCTATAATCTCAGATGTGTCATGGATGCCCGTTACTGAATATGTAACCACCCACGATTATTGTGTGAAAAAAAGAAAGGACTGGATTATATATTTTTTATTGTTTAAGACAGTAGTCACATGATTTCTCAATCCAATATTTGGGTGGGGTGGGGGGGGGGGGGGGGGGGGTGGGGGGGACAGAAGGGAAAAACTCATTGGTGACACAGTGATATCCAGTCTTCAACAAACATACTGCAGGGATGCGATAACTAATTAAAAACTTTTTAAAGGGACATACCCTAGTTTTTATACACTAAGGCATATTTTTTTTACTATTATAGCCATTTTTGATGACTGAAATCATACTTTACTTAGATTTTATTGTTTAGATTTATCAGTTTCCATACATTCAAAGTGTTTTTGAAACTAGGATCTGTTCCTTTAAAAACCAGGCTGAAATGATCTTTAAAAAGCTGAAACCTCTTTACCATACATAAATAAGTCATTTATGAGCTTTTCAGATTAAACGTAATCTACTTTATGAAAATCATTTTATACCCCCCAAAAAAGCTGAAATTGGACAAAAAGCTGATCAAACACAACCCTTATATTAAAATACAAGCTGAAATGATCTTTAAAAAGCTGAAACCTCTTCACCATACATAAATAAGTCATTTATGAGCTTTTCAGATCAAACGTAATCTACTTTATGAAAATAATTTTATACCCCCCAAAAAAGCTAATCTACTTTATGAAAATAATTTTATACCCCCCCCCAAAGCTGAAATTGGACAAAAAGCTGATCAAACACAACCCTTATATTAAAATACAAGCTGAAATGATCTTTAAAAAGCTGAAACCTCTTTACCATACATAAATAAGTCATTTATGAGCTTTTCAGATCAAACGTAATCTACTTTATGAAAATAATTTTATACCCCCCAAAAAAGCTGAAATTGGACAAAAAGCTGATCAAACACAACCCTTATATTAAAATACAAGCTGAAATGATCTTTAAAAAGCTGAAACCTCTTTACCATACATAAATAAGTCATTTATGAGCTTTTCAGATCAAACGTAATCTACTTTATGAAAATAATTTTATACCCCCCAAAAAAGCTGAAATTGGACAAAAAGCTGATCAAACACAACCCTTATATTAAAATACAAGCTGAAATGATCTTTAAAAAGCTGAAACCTCTTTACCATACATAAATAAGTCATTTATGAGCTTTTCAGATCAAACGTAATCTACTTTATGAAAATCATTTACTACCCCCAAAAAAAGCTGAAATTGGACAAAAAGCTGATCAAACACAACCCTTATATTAAAATACAAGCTGAAATGATCTTTAAAAAGCTGAAACCTCTTTACCATACATAAATAAGTCATTTATGAGCTTTTCAGATCAAACGTAATCTACTTTATGAAAATCATTTTATACCCCCCAAAAAAGCTGAAATTGGACAAAAAGCTGATCAAACACAACCCTTATATTAAAATACAAGCTGAAATGATCTTTAAAAAGCTGAAACCTCTTTACCATACATAAATAAGTCATTTATGAGCTTTTCAGATCAAACGTAATCTACTTTATGAAAATAATTTTATACCCCCCAAAAAAGCTGAAATTGGACAAAAAGCTGATCAAACACAACCCTTATATTAAAATACTAGCTGAAATGATCTTTAAAAAGCTAAAACCTTTTTACCATACCTAAATAAAGGTCATGTTTTAGCATTTCAGATCAAATCCAATCTACTTCATGAAAATCATTTCATACCCCCCAGAAAAGCTGAAATCAAATGAAAAGCTGATCATTGACAATCCTGACATTACTGGTTTACACAAGAACACAAACCCTGAGCAAGGCGTCTGTGTACTTCAACAACCAGCCAACCAACGCATGTCCCGACTCGTGGTACGCAACAATCTTCTTTTCGGCAGGTGACAACAGTCGCGTCTTCTTCTCCACACCTGAAAATAATTCAGCAATAACATGTGACATCTTGAATATATGTAGATTAAAAACAAAATTGTAAAATGTCACTAAAAAAAAATTCCCCTTTCTTTTCTTTGCTTGAAAATTCAGTTTCGGACAAAATATTCTAAAATGTGAAATTAAAAATTACATTTAAATTAAAAGATAAATATATTACAGACTAACAAGCATTTTTAAAGTGCTGCTGAAACAATACATGTTCTCTAACAATCCCCAAAATCTTTTATATTAAAGGCCATAGCTCTGTCAAAGATGAATAACATGGACCAGCAACATATTTTGTTTGGCCTGAAGGATGATTAGTTAAGAGTTATGGAAGGAGCAGAAGCACTAGATTTCAGTGATATACCTGCGACAACTCTCTCTACCGCGTAGTCGAAGTCAGCTCCAGTGATAAATTTCTTCTGAAATCGAGCAGCATGAATGGCAGCTTCATTACATATGTTGGCAATGTCAGCACCTGTTGATATAGAGCTCAATACAGTGTCCTCCATTTACTTGTGATTATGAGATTTTGTTCAAAACAGACAATGCAATATCAGGGAATATTTTGTTTTAAAAATCTTGATCAGCAATATTTCTAGTCATTTGAAAACTGATTAGCAACTACTGTTTAATGTTTTAAAATTGTGTAGCGATCTCTGAAACTTGCATTGTGAATAAATGAATGCATAAATGCATGAATTAATAAATGAATGAATGAATGAATGAATGAATGAATGAATGAATGAATGAATGCATGCATGAATGAATGAATGAATGAATGAATGAATGAATGTTCAACAACACCCCAGCACAAAAATACACATCGGCTATTCGGAAAAAAGAAAGAAATGTTTTATTGAACAATGCACTCAACACATTTTATTTACTGTTATATGGCGTCAGACATATGGTTAAGGACCTCACAGATATTGAGAGAGGAAACCCGCTGTCGCCACTTCATGGGCTACTCTTTTTGATTAGCAGCAAGGGATCTTTTATATGCATCATCCCACAGACAGGCCTTTGATATACCAGTCGTAGTGCACTGGCTGGAACGAGAAATAACCCAATGGGCCCACAAATGGGGATTGATCCCAGACCGACCGCACATTGAGCGAGGGCTTTACCACCTCGGCTATTGGGTTATCAGAAAAGGTAAAACTTGAAATACATTTCATGCAAAATAGAAAAGGTATGTAACTGGGGTCAATGATTTTAAAATTTATTATTTATTACAATGTCATTTTGTTTACAACGCATAAACATGCATTCTCACTGTTCATGTACTCAATTTGTTTACTGCATATTATTAGCTAATTTAAACTGAATCTTAGAACATTTATAACAGTAATGTCAAATGTAGTACAAGTGTGTTAGGGTTACATAACTCACTGGTTATTCAAAGGTACTTCATGTAACTGAACAATCAGTTACCTAGGTAACAATCATGTGAACAGACCAAACATTTAGAAGTATTGTCACCTGCAACTACACATTTTGTCAGGGGTGGGATGGGGAAATTTTGCCTGATTTAAACACTAATGCCCAAATCTTGATAACTACATTTAGAAGTATTGTCACCTGCAACTACACATTTTGTCAGGGGTGGGATGGGGAAATTTTGCCTGATTTAAACACTAATGCCCAAATCTTGATAACTACATTTAGAAGTATTGTCACCTGCAACTACACATTTTGTCAGGGGTGGGATGGGGAAATTTTGCCTGATTTAAACACTAATGCCCAAAACTTGATAACTACAAACACTAATGCCCAAATCTTGATAACTACAAACACTAATGCCCAAATCTTGATAACTACAAACACTAATGCCCAAATTTTTATAACTACAAACACTAATGCCCAAATCTTGATAACTACAAACACTAATGCCCAAATCTTGACAACTACAAACACTAATGCCCAAATCTTGATAACTACAAACACTAATGCCCAAATCTTGATAACTACATTTATTCATATTTGCAAGGAGCAGGACAGAGCCCAGTGGCAAAGCAGTTGTTTGATGCATGGTCGGTTTAAGATCGATCAGTCGGTGAACCCATTGGGCTATTTCTCGTTCCAGACAGTGCTCCACAATTGGTGTTACAAAGGTCGTGGTATGTACTACCCTGTCTGGGAATGGTGCATATAAAAGATCCCTTGCTGCTAATCGAAAAGAGTAGCTCATGAAGTGGCGAAAGCGGGTTTCCTCTCTCAATATCTGTGTGGTCCGTAACCATGTCTCATGCCATATAACCATAAATAAAATGTGTTGAGTGTGTTGTTAAATAAAACATTTCCTTCCTTCCTTCCTACATATTCGCATTACAATCAAACAGCTATATAGGATTCCACTTTTTACATGCATTACTACTAATATTGTGAACAGCTTGATGGAAATATGTTGAAACATTTTCATTCTAGCTCTTTTTACAGGGAACATCTTCCATCCTTCATGCCCAAATACGAAGATTTCCTCCAGCACTGGGAGGTGGGGGGAAGGGAAGGGGGGGGGGGGCAGTGTATGCTACTGACTCTCTCAAACTCGACTCGTACGCCAATGCCAGTACATGCTACACTTACCACTCATTCCTGGCGTGAGCTGAGCTAACTTCGGTACGTACACCCACGGATCCTTCTCCAACTTAAGCTTCTTGAGGTACATCTCAAATGTTTCACGCCGCTCGATCAGTGTCGGCAAGTCAATCATGATGTGACGGTCAAATCGACCAGGACGAAGAAGAGCCTACAAGGAAGGAAATGTTTTATTTAATGACGCACTCAACAAAGAGCCTATAATACAGATTTATGTCGGAATAATAATGTTTGTTTTATTTAAATATTTCCTCATCTATAAATGGATGTGAAGTCCTAACAAATAATGTCATTAATAATGTCATTATCTCTGTTACATTTGTGCTGTTATTTAAATAATAAAATAGAATTTAAAATGTATACCTTATTTTACAAAGATATATTTAGGTGTTTTTTTACATTATACATAAAATAAAGTTCAGGCCTGATAATCATGGCTACATAATACAATTATTTCTAATATGAACACATACATAATATGTATACAATAGTGAAACATAGTCAAATAATAACATCTATACCTTATGACTACAAACAACAGTGGTAAAATATTTAAAGATCGGTAATTACAAAACAGGTCCATGGAGTATTACAAATTTGATGAATTACAAACAGAAAATATTCCCAAAGACAATTAACTTGTGTTTTTATTGTTCTGACCTTATCCAAGATGTGGGGCAGGACGTAACCCAGTGGTAAAGCACTCACTTGATGCGTGGTCAGTTTGGGATCAATCCCCATCTGTGGGCCCATTGGGTTATTTCTCATTCCAGCTAGTGCACCACGACTGATATAACAAAGGCATGTGCTATCCTGTCTGTGGGATGGTGCATATAAAAGATCCCTTGCTACTAATTAAAAAATGTAGCAGGTTTCCTCTCTAAAATTATGTCAAAATTACCAAATGTTTGACATCCAATAGCCGATGATTAATAAATCCATGTGCTCTAATGGTGTCGTTAACCTTCCGAGTACTGCAGGCGAGATATCTCGCCCGACGTCATGTCAGTCGACATACTGTACACTGTATACAGTGCATTCCCCAATTCATATTTCCTGTCGTTTTGCACACGACACTCACCGGAAACGGAAATATAATAAAAGAAAAATGATTCTTTTTCAAAATGGTGGCTTTTGTTTTGATTTTTTCAATTGAAAATACCTTGAAATTTTGAGTTCAAAAAGCTAATTTGATAATAAATTTGATCGTTTTAACAACAATGAAAATTACCAAATATTGCAATATGAATCGTAGTTCGGGTTTAAAAAAAAATTCTGGTCAAAAAAAACCCAGTTATCGGGAATAATGGACATAAATACTGGACAGCTGGCCACAAATGCCCGTAAGTAAACACAACTTTTTCGATTTTTTGCCTAATTTTAATCACAGTTAGCTGATATAAAAATAATAAAAATTACAAAAAAAAACACGAAAATAATACTTACCGATTCATATATGAACTTTATTTCATGTATTTATAAAACATTTAAGTGAATATATGTGAGTAAAAATTACAAACTTGTACCCACTCAACGTGGTTTTTGTTAAAAATTAATCCAGTAGTCTAAAGGTTAAACAAAACAAACTTTAACTAATGGAAAAATACAGCCGGTTTCCTCTCTGACTATATGTCAAAATTACAAAATGTTTGACATCCGATAGCCGATGATTAATAAATCCATATGCTCTAGTGGTGTTGTTAAACAAAACAAACTATAACCTTATCCAAGACGTCTGCCCGATTGGTGGATGCCAACATGATGACTCCGTCCATCGTTCCCATGCCATCCATTTCCACCAGCAGCTGGTTCAGGGTATGTTCCTCCTCAGCATTGGATCCTGCACCACTGGAGAAATAACAACTCAATGAATGAATGTTTAACACCCCAGCATGAAAAATACATCAGCTATTGGGTGTCCAACTAAGGTAAATGATGCAAAAATGAAGTGATGATCAACATCTATATAAAAATTCCAATATTTAAATGAAAACACAGTGTAAAGAACTGCAAAATAAATACAAATAGCACAGATGGGTAAATTAAAATTTATAGTAAAATTCAGTATCACAAAAAACTAAAAACTATGAAGACAGGTAATGACTATGATAAGTAACAAAGCTAGAGAATATAAAACTTGAAATTTAAAGGTTATCTTTGTAATAAGCTAAAGTTCAAAACCAGACAGAATTTCTTTTTCACAAGTTGGAGTCAAATATCATGAGATGACATTACAAATGTTTTCATTTCCAATAAGGGCTATTTCAATTTTAGGGCCATAACTCTGTGAAAAATGGGGAAAACAATGGGTAAATCACCATGAAAGTTGGAGTCAAATATCATGAGATGACATTACAAATGTTTTCATTTCCAATAAGGGCTATTTCAATTTTAGGGCCATAACTCTGTGAAAAATGGGGAAAACAATGGGTAAATCACCATGAAAGTTGGAGTCAAATATCATGAGATGACATTACAAATGTTTTCATTTCCAATAAGGGCTATTTCAATTTTAGGGCCATAACTCTGTGAAAAATGGGGAAAACAATGGGTAAATCACCATGAAAGCCAAACCTGTTCTGTAACAGAAGATGATATGGCTATAAACAAAATGTCAGCTCAGTATCTTGAGGCATTGTGAAAAAAAGTTTGGAAAACTATATGTGGGACAGATGGACGGACAGATGGACGGACAGACAGAAGGACAGAGATGCAGCTTATAGACCCCTCCAACCTACACAGCCTCCACAACTCAAGTCTTTCTAAAACATTTACTGATCCAAGATTCATGGTTGACTATTTTCAACCACAACACTCTTTCGCCTCTGTATTTCAATTGTATTCAAGTCTTACATTAGACATGAAGATGTGATTTTTCTATTAATTTCAGCTTTTCAATCTGAACCCTCCACACCCCTTGGTTTTAAATTATGCCCTCAATTTTATGTTGAGTCTTCTCCTAGAAAATAATGTGTTTAAGACAGAATTTTGTTTTGTCATAACCAAAACATGTATGTTAATGATTCACTAACCCTCCACTTCTCCTTCGACCAATGGCATCAATCTCATCAACATAAACAATGCAGGGAGCTCTTTTCTTAGCCTCCTTGAACAAATCTCGCACTCTTGCTGCTCCCAGGCCTAATGAAGAAACAAAATAATGATTTATCTTATTCTTTTAAATAATATCAATAATTTATCTTATTTTATCAATTATTATCAATGATTTATTTTATTCTTTCAAATAAATATCAATAATTTATATTATGTTATTAAATAGTATCAACAGTTTATTTTAATCTATCAAATATTAAAAATGTATTTCATTCAATCCAATAATATCAATAATTAATCTCATTCTGTCATAATAATATGAATAATTTATCTTATTCTATCAAACAATATAATTTGTCTTATTCTATCAAATGATATCAATAATTTTGCCTTATTCTATCAAGTAATTTTTCATATTCTTTTGCATTTTTCAGTGGAGCTGTTCGACCATTTATCAAAATTCAAATGCAACTCTAAAACAACAATTTTCCAGCAAAAACATTATTATATAATATGCATAAACTAATCATTAGAAGCTATTTTAATCTTCAACACAACACAAACAGAATCCCATTTTCAAGAGGGGTAAGGGTAGTCTCCCTCTTGGAAAAATACAAAAATTGCCTTTAATGCCTAGTTGGAGACGACCCTATATTGCTGTGTCATTAATATATTCATACTGCCCCATTAGTTGTATTAAGACTAGATGCCGACTACACATGTATGCTTTAGTCAACAATAAATAGTTTACCTCCAAGCATTTCAACAAACTCTGACCCGGCCATGGCTAAAAAGGGAACACGAGCCTCCGTAGCAACAGCCCTGGCAAGCAGAGTCTTGCCACACCCTGGTGGACCTAGCAACAGTGCACCATGAGGAATTTTTGCACCAAGTTCCTGAAAAAAGAAAACCCACAAAAGTCATCCATTAGTGCCTGGAACAAACACTGGAAAAGATAATAACGAAGTTAGTTTCTGGGGGGGAAAAAATGTAGATTAGGATACAGTACTTAACAGATGTAAGTATTTAGGAATTGCTTACTATATACATGTACTACAGAATAAAGTTTATTTAGCTTTATTTGCCATAACTGGCCTTATTTTAATAAGCTGTTCCCAGAATGGTGCACATGAACGTTAATTACAAATAGGTATTGACAGAGTTAGATCCTGCCCCTCATATGGACAACCAATGGACAACTGATGGACAAATAAAAGAAAGAAATGTTTTATTTAATGACGCACTCAACACATTTTATTTAGGGTTATGTGGCATCAGACATATGGTTATGGACCACACAGATTTTGAGAGGAAACCCGCTGTCGCCACTTCATGGGCTACTCTTTCCAATTAGCAGCAAGGGATCTTTTATTTGCGCTTCCCACAGGCAGGATAGCACAAACCATGGCCTTTGTTGAACCAGTTGATCACTGGTCGGTGCAAGTGGTTTACACCTACCCATTGAGCCTTGCGGAGCACTTACTCAGGGTTTGGAGTCGGTATCTGGATTAAAAATCCCATGCCTCGACTGGGATCCGAACCCAGTACCTACCAGCCTGTAGACCGATGGCCTAACCACGATGCCACCGAGGTTGGTTATGGACAAATGATGCTGATGATTCACCTGAAACCTCTGAGGAGTCTTGAGATAGTCGACAAACTCCATGATCTCTATCTTTGCCTCCTTGAGTCCAGCCACCTCCTTAAAGCTGATTCCCTTGCCTTGTAGGGACATGATGTCCACACGGACAAACTTCGCCTTCCTTTCACTCGCCTGAACAAAGTTACGTCAAAATGGAAGTTAATCAATTATTTATTGTTTTAAAATGCTCTGATGTGCAACTATGACCCAATTTTCACTGAGAAATTTTGCTAAATTGCAAAATTTAATGTATTGTTAAAAATAAAAGATAATAACGGGGTTTAACTTTCCAATTGTTGAGGCAAGACAAAAACAAAACATTTTTGTACTCGATACAAAAAAACCCATCTACGTTTTGGCTGACAAACATCTAGTGGTTTATCAGATACACACCTACATAAAGCATAATTATTAGGTATGTGCTATCACAAAAAGTGTAGTCTATGTGATTATATAGTAGGTTATTTTTTATATCTCATGCAAAATAATGCAAAAAATCCAATGGCTTTTTTTTTTTTTAAATGTGTGATTGAAGGTTGTTTGTGTTTTAATATTAACCTCTAACTTAGCACTGATATGAGAACTAATAGTCGATATTTAATACGGTAACTTACAAACATGTCTGAAGAAACTCCAAGCGATCCTTTAGGGGCACTCTTGATCAGGAAATAGATAGCAAGTCCAAAAAGGGCCAAAGCTATGACACCACCCCAGTTGCTGAAAAAAAAAAAAAAAAAAAAAAAAAAAAAAAATCATTATTTTTTAACAACTGATTTTTTCTTTCTTAATATTACTAGGATCCAGAGTAGCATATAATATGACTTTGTGCTGAATTCACAATGCTTTTACCTATTTTCTAAATTTTATTAACAGATTACATAATTTCAGTCCAGTTAATTTATTTAGCAAGTAGATCATTAGATCATATGATAAACTACAAACATTAAGAATTCGTCTAAGGACCAGTTAATGTTAAAATAATGGCCATTAAAAAAATAAACTGTTAATAGTCTATGAATAGACTATTCAATAGGAATTTCTGTTATCCATGTCAAGATATAATTTTGCATACCCTGGACATTTGCTAATTCTGACACATAGTATTAGAGAGGAAACCCACTACATTTTTCCATTTGTAGCTAGGGATCTTTAATATGCACCATCCCACTGACAGAACAGCATATTCCATGGCCTCCAATATACCAGTCGAGGTGCACTGGCTGGAATGAAAAATTGCCCAACACGTCCACCACAAGGGATCGATCCTACACTGACCGCATATTATACTAGCACCGTATCACTCAGCTACATCCCACCCCTTCAATTTAATACAGGCACAAGATAAATGTATAATGGTAAAATTAGAATACTTTTGTCTGTGGTATATGAGAGGGACTCCATCCTCAGGTTTTATATGGAGATCTGCTTCAGCTTTTCGAAGCTTTTCCTCAAAACGATAAGGATCAGGAATTTTCATCGTGTAGTAGGAAAATTCAGCCTGAAATGAATTTTTTTTTAAATGATTCTGTCACATACGTACAGGCTCTTTAAATAAAAAATCAGGTAATAGTTTTGTTTCTGAATCATAATTTAGACTTTAAAGTCACAAACCAAGTTTTACGACTGACACAGAGTGGAGACGGTAAAACTACCCAGCTACATGTGCGTCAAATGGGGGAGAAAAAAAAAAAAGGAAAACAAATTTACTTTCAATTCTAAGTAATAAAATATCAGTTTAAAACTAGAATGGAAAATTCTCAATGTTTCATCAATAAAATGTTAACATCTTCAAGAGAAAACTAAACATAAAAACAACAATTAAAACCAGGAACACTAAAAAATATTTAAATCCATTATTTTTGTGGGTTTTTTTTTAAAAAGGCAAATTTTAAAATGGCTATGTTAATATTATGAATGTTTAAAGTTGCACTGAAAAATAATACCAATAGTAAGAGTTAAGAATGAATTACTGAATTACTGAATGTTTAACGACACTCCAGCATAAAAAATACATTGGAAATTGGGTGGTAAATAAAAGTTAAAGTTTGTTTTGTTTAACGACACCACTAAAGTACATTGATTTATTAATCATCGGCTATTAGATGTCAAACATTTCGTAATTTTTACATATAGTCTTAGCGAGGAAACTTGCTATATTTTTCCAGTAGTAGCAAGATATCTTTTATATGCACCGTGCTACAGACAGGATAGCACATACCACAGCCTTTGATTTAGCCTACCAAAGATCAACAGTAATGATTCTGCTAGAGAATTAATATGGTGAAGACAAAAAACAGCTTACCCTCTTTCCTCTAATAACAGCATCCTCGTGAAGATGAATTATGGCCATTTCTATTTCAGGACGGACTGTAATTTGATCAACCTACATGAAAACTAAAATATATTAAAATACAGGAAACAAGGGCTATAACTCTGTCCAAAATTGGCAAATCCCCATTAAAGTTGAACTTGATCTGTTAGGCTACATGATAAAGCTATACACAAAATTTCAGCTCAATAGCTTGTACCATTGCAAAAAAAAAAGGGCCAAAAACTGTATGTGGGAAAGACAGACAGACAGACAGACAGACAGACAGACCAGTAAGTACTAATAAATTCACGTATCAAAAAACCAATATCAAACAGTGACATATATACTTTTTGTATTATTAAAAAGTATGGTAGATCAGTGATGGATGATACCCATATTTATTGAATTATAACAAGAATATATAATTAATTACAAAATGTACACCTGATTACAAAATATAAATACCTATGTAATAGTACATTTCATTTTCATTTCAATTTATTTTCATGCTTATATCCAATTAAGGTTCAAGTACGCTGTCCTGGGCACACACCTCAGCTATCTGGGCTGTCTGTCCAGGACAGTGAGTTAGTTTTTCGTTGATTAGTGGTTAGTGAGAGAGAAGAGGATGTAGTGGTCTTACACCTACCCACTGAGCCCTTAAGAACTCACTCTGGGTTGGAGCTGGTACCGGGCTGCGAACCCTGTACCTACCAGTGTGTAGTCCTATGGCATAACTACTGTGCAACTGAGGCTGGTAGATAGTACATCCACACCTGTTAATTTTATATTATTATCTCCCTTTAACCATGTTTAAAGAATAAAGCTAGTTACCTCCCCTTTGGCCAGTAATTCATAATAGAATTCATTCCAGGATATGAATCTGTAGAGCCCGGACTGATCATCTGTTTTCAGAGGGGCATCTGCATACAGCAGGTATCCACACACAATCATAAACAGCAACCCAAAAAATATTGATCTTGGATTCACTGAAATAGGAGACACACAAAATATTTATAATTTATCATCATTTTAAATCAGTATGTAACTATGTTACACCTAAAGTGCTGAATATTTTTGTTGTGGTGAAAGAGTTAACTTAAGAGTGCTTGAAGACCTAGGAAATTTAGAAATAATTACAATAAACAGTGTTGCTGATGCTAATAAATATGCAATTATGTCTTCAGTTAACAGATTTTACAAATTTCAATACCTAAGCAATACATGTCCCGTATCAAACACAACAATTTTTCGTATCTCATAAAGTCAAGGGCCATAACTCTGTCAAAATGGGTAAATTGCTATGGAAGTCAAACCTGATCTGTAACAGTACATGATAAAACTATACATAAAATTTCAGGTCAATATCTCAAGGCTTTCTAAAAACAAAACCATCCAGAATAATATGTGGGACAGACGGATGGATAAACAGACGGACAGAAGGACGGAGATGAAACCTATAGTCCTTTCCAGTTGGACCGGTAGGGGACTAATAACATGATTTTAATCAATGATGAAATTTTAATAAATCAACCTTATTATTGCAATGCATTGGAGAGAAAGAGAGCCAAGAAAGAAAAATAAATTTTAAAAAATAAAGGAGAACCTTTCTCACAGGTTTAGTTTAAAATAAAGGATTTAAGATTAAATACCCCCCCCCCCCCCCCCCCCCCGCCCACTTCAGTAATATAAACCTCAACTCTAAATCTGACAATAAAATGAACACTGTACCAGGCTCCTTTTCTTTGTCCTCCTGGCTCTTGTCTTCTTCATTGTTATAGCGACAATCACTGGTGCTAAATAATCGCACCTGACCTAAAACAAAATAAATAAAACCTGAATTATTTAATTTTTATAATTTCTTTGATCCAAGTAAATAATTTTAACAACAAAAAAAATTAAATGATACTGTATGACTTTAAAAATCCATGACCCTCAATTTTGCACTACTTTCAGAAAAAGCTGGACTGTAGAATGTGAACATAACCTGTAGAATTGCTTTTCACACTTTTGTATAAACGGCTTCTCACTAATGTGCTGCATTGTTCATACAGCGTGTAAAGCAGTGTAAAGCATATATGGTAAAGTGCTTGCCTGATGCGCGGTTGGTCTGGGTTATTTCTAGCTCCAGCCAGTGTACCACGACTGGTATATCAAAGGCTGTGGTATGTGTTATCCTATCTGTGGGATGGTGCATATAAAAGATCCCTTGCTGCTAATCGAAAAGAGTAGCCCATGAAGTGGCAACAGCAGGTTTCCTCTCTCAATATCTGTGTGGTCCTTAACCATATGTCTGACGCCATATAACCATAAATAAAATGTGTTGAGTGTGTCGTTAAATAAAACATTTCTTTCTTTCTTTACACAAAATAGATGTGGTTGTTTTACATTTGAATTTAAGCATGTTCAGTGTTTACAGATACAGACAGACAAACTGACAAACCACCTTAAAATGTGTTAAAATGGTAATATGGATAATGCCTTTCAGTAAAAGCTCTTAAACGTGAACAGGTGCATTTAAATAAAGAAGCAGTAGTTTTCATGGTAAATTAAACTGTTCTGCTCTAGTAAGTTCCAGTCAGGTCTATTATATCCACCTGTACTTGTACAAGCAACTAAAGAACTGCTTCTCGTAACATCTATTACAAGAAGTCAAATACATATTATACACAATGCACAGCTGAAAACTATCACTCCATGGCCTACTGACCTACATTCGTGTACATATCGATGGAGTACATTCCCTTGGGAAACAGATTATTAAACTAATACATGAATAAATAAATAAATACGATGACTTAGCAGTTATTTAAAGTCAATCACTGGCCTCTTTGGTGTCGTGGTTAAGTCATCAGACAAAAGGCTGGTAGGTACTGATTTTGCAGCCCAGTACCGGTTCCCACCCAGAGCGAGTTTTAATGACTCAATGGGTATGTGTAAGACCACTACACCCTTTTCTCTCTCACTAACTACTAACAACTAACACAACTAACCCACTGTCCTGGACAGACAGCCCAGATAGCTGAGGTGTGTGCCCAGGACAGCATGCTTGAATCTTAATTGGATATAATCATGAAAATAAGTTGAAATGAAAAGAATAAAGTCAATAAGGGGCAAATGCACCAGGAGGATAATTTGATCAAATGCAATCATAGTACATAAAGTAATTACTAATCAAAATTATCTTCATGATGCGTTTATCCTGATGATTAACAATTTAACTATAGTATAACTGTAAATTGAAATGGATCCCTTGGTATGTAGCAAGTAATTATAGCTAACCTGATTTTATACAGGTATACAAGATGTTTATAACAAGTGAATAATTCTAATTCACATGTTAGTCATGGAAATAAACACATTCTTCTTTAAATTCATTGAGCAGGATCATTCCTTTGATCTCTTATATCTCAGATAAAAAAAAAGTTTTTAATTACACCACTAAAGCAATTTAATTAATTAATTATTGGCTATTATTGGATGTCAAACATTTGATAATTATGTCTCGTAGTCTTCAGAGAAAACTCACTACATGTTTTTCATTAGCTGCTATTTAGGATCTTTTATATGAACTTTCTGATACAGGACAGCACATACCATGGCCTTTGATACACCAATCACAGTGTTTGAAAAATGTTTGCCAAAGTTCCTAGTCCTCACAGAAGTTTTGGCTAGTGCCCGGTGTATTATAGTAATTACAGCTGATAAGTTCCACTAGCCCAGACCAGAAATTCACTAGCTGGGAGCGAGGGCTATTGGATTTGTGAAACCCTACAATTGGGAAAACCGTAGATGTGTGTTCTGCCACCAGGCTAAATTCTAGTGGCATTAGTGTGACAATAAACTTACGAAAACCAAAGAGTTTAGCCAGGTCGTCTTGGCTGCGGAATCCCGATCTCCTCAAGAGAGTTGAAAATGCTCTGAATTCCCGGACAAGATTGTTCGTCTTCGGCAATGAAAAGATCTGTGAAAAAGGAAAAACCTGGTTTAAAGGATCCACAAAGCGATATATTGTATATTATGGACCGAATTTACAAAGCCTGTTTTTTACTTACATGTATGTAACTATGTACATACATTTACTATGCTTAAACACCTGCGTTTAAGAAAAACAGGCTTCATAAATTCGGTCCTAATACGATGTCTTTATTATTAAATACAGATGATAAAACTTTTTTTTTAAATTATGCTTTTGCTATTGGCAGAATGTTAACCTAAGGAAATTTCGAGCTCGCCTATGGCAATTTTAACCAGTAATTTTTGCAACAAATAAACATAACTTTAAAAAATTTAATTATCCACTCAGCCTATGGCAATAATTTTTATCCAGCAGTAAAATATTGCTATCGGTCAAGTGACTGACTTACAACAATTCATAATGCACCTACAGCTATTGCCATCACTGATATCGTTAGGTTTGAGCTCTGTGATCAGGATTTATTAACTACATACAGACCCCGGTAAGTCACCAAAAGATATTATAATGTGATAATTCAGTTAGAATGTTTTGTAAGAATACTGCAATGAAACATCACACAAACTTTTCTGAATTTGACATACTATTTATTAATTGTTTAAAAGTGAAGGATATTTTTAACTACCCCTCAGTGCATTTTAAAATATACTTGTTCAGTGCCTAACATAGTTATTTCGTTTCTTGGTCGAGACAGAAAACCCAGGTTCCTCAGGGATTTATCAAAGATTTTTCACCAGGATCCTCAATCTGATGGGATTGGGATTGGGATTTTTTTTTACGTCACTGAATGATGTAGTACACCACTGTTAAATTAATTTAATGGAACAGACATTAAGATCTTTTGTGCTGTGAGTTTTTAGAATAGAAATTGGGAATTTTCAGGGCCACTTTCTTTTGGGAAGGGGCCTATGTAATTTACGGCAACACTTTTCTTGAATAATTATAACATTATATACACAAATATATCTGCAATGAGTTAACATTTATAAATCTGTACACAAGGCTGTGCATCCCCCATGACGTCCCCAATGTGTGCTGTAACAATCCGCATTGTTATGCAGGGCTGGCAACATTCTTGTGGGTTTTCTTGAGCAATGAGAATATCGAATACAATACATTTTCATTCTCTCTTAGAAAATTTCAAATAAAGTTCTATAAGCAAATATATTTTTTGTAGCTGATGTGTTTTTTTGTGCTAGGCTGTTGTTAAACATTCATTCATTCATTTATTCCACTATGTTGTAGGTGGGAGGGTTTGTAACTGTTTTACTGGGATCTTTAAAACACCTGTAGAACATAGATGTAAATGATCCCAATCTATAGTATAAATAATTACAGCTCACCCTGTACTTTCCCAAAGTGGCTACAATATTTATGTTTTGGGTAATAAAATATTCCTTAAACTAACCACATTAAAAAAAAAATATCATGGAAATTCTCTACATATTTGAAAATTGGCCTAACCAAAATTTGTTCCAGTGTGAGCCCTGAATAATATCAATTAGTCAAGGATGTATCATACACTGAGACTGGCTGTGGTTAAAACATCTTCTTTTCAAACAACCAGTGGGAAGCACGCTATTACCATATTTTTACGTGGACAGTAAAAATAGCTTGGGCGCAAAAGTGTGATTGTGCACCTCAGATGTAAAGGAGTGCAGCTCTATTGATTTTAAAGACTTGATTACTGTTGTAGCTCATGAAAGTGATGAAAAACCCCCAAACATGTAGACTTCTGCTCACCTTTAAGTTACGTTGGTGTCCAGAAAAGGCACAGGGAGGGTGTGAAGCAGATGACAAATTTCGAAGAATACAACATCTTCTACAAGCAGAATGTGCCATGCTGTCACCACAAGTAGCCTGCTCTGTGGCACTTCTAAACACAACTGGGTTAAGACACTGCCAACTCCTTCGGGGTACCTGGCAAAGTTGATTCATTGTGCTGTCCAAAATTCAATCTATTTTTTTATGATGTGTGTCACTCCATTGATTAATCAGTGACAAAACTGAGGTTCTCAAAGTCTACAATTTCACTCACTCAGTCTGAAAAAGATAAAAGACAAAATCACTTTTATACTTTCTTAAAACCATTAATAATATTCAATAAGAAAATTAAATGCATCATTCGATCTGTAACAGTGCATGATAAAGCTACATGTACAAAATTTTAGCTCAATATCTAGAGTCATTGTGAAAAAAACATCCGGAAAAGTATATGTGGGACACAGATGGACAGATGGACAGACAGACAGACAGACAGAAGGATGGAGATGAAACCTAGTCTCCTCATGTTGTACCAGTAGGGGAATTATAAATATGTTTTAAAGAGCTGTTATTAAAACAAAAATGTGTAAAATAGAAAAATATGTCAGCTATAAACAATGAACTTATAAAAATAACAATCTCTATGTATTATTATGATATAATTAATTAAAACAATTAATAGCCTTTTAGACCTGTGAATACTCAAGTATACAGTTTTATTTACCTTTTAGTCCATTACAAATTGTAATATAGCACAAGGCAATCAAAAGCGTTTAAATAAATAAATATAAAATTTTTAAGGTGTCAGTGTGATGAAGTGACAAAAATATTATATAAACAATTAATGTTTGATTTACCTGTCATGTTCCCAACATATTAAAATTTTACAAAATATGATTAAGTTTCTGCACTTCATGAAAAATTCTTAAAAAATTACTTCTGATTTTATACAACATATTAATATCATGATATCAAACATCATATATAATAAGTGGTTTGCTTGCAAATTCAATGGATACTGTTCACCAGTGACTTAAAATATATTATTTCTAAACATATTTCATTTAAACTGTGCATTTTAATCATTCAACATTAAATACACCACTAGATTATATAAATTTAATTTGAACTTTTACTGTTATCAGCAATGGAAATTAATTTGTATCAGTATGTAATATTTAATGTTCAGACAAAGAATTCCCTGCCACAATATCAGGTCCTAATCTTGCCGGTGAAATGAACGCGTTCTTCACCAAAAGTTGGCTCAAGTCATCAAGTTATTCGCAGTAGTGAGAAGTCGAAGTCGTCGGGATATTTTGGACCTAATCCAATTTCAAAAATGAAATCAAACAACAGACGTCAAGACCCAGACTTGTCATAGCTCACTTGGCACCTAGTCGCCACATGTCGGTCTGTGTTTTTACTTTAGTGCCTAAATGTACATCGACGCATCTCACGCCATGTGCAGTGACCAATTAAGCGTTGTTAGTCCTCGGCCACATTAATTCCAGTAATGCCAGAAAATACTAATTATTACTTTCATTTTAACATAACGACACATTATCAACATTTTTAATGAAAAATACAATTGTTTTGTTTAAATGTTATTACAGGAAGTAGTATTTTATATTGAAATATTATGATTAGAACAATATGTATAATTCAGAATTTTTCCACATGAACGCGGAATATGGCGAAATGTTACAAAATGTACCAAAAAATGTTCGCTTTGCCTATTTTTATCAAACTTCTTCTAGAAAGGGGAGGATTCACTTTTCCTACTTTTTCAATTCTAGATTAAGGCCAACAATATACTAATTAGTTTATTTCCATTTTAAGATGGTCATAATACCCTGTAGTATGCACATGTAATGAGATATAAATCATCCAAGAAATAATTTACTAGCTAACAACACTTGTCCATTGTGTCAACCATCATTGTTTGCCTTGCTATATGCATTAGTAGCCTAGTAGTAAAGCTTCACCTGATGCAAGGTCTGTCTGGAATTGATTCCTGTCAGTGGACCCATTGGGCTATTTCTCATGCCAGCCAGTGCACCATGATTGCTATATAAAAGGCTGTGGTATGTGCTGTTCTGTTTATGGGATGATGTATATAACAGATCCCTTGTTACTAATGAAAAAAGTATTGGGTTTCTTCTCTAAGTCTATATGTCAAAATACCAAATGTTTGACATCCAATAGCTGATGATTAATAAATCAATGTGCTCTAGTGGTGATGTTAAACAATTTTTTTTTTTTAATCAATGCCTGGTCAGATGACAGATGACTGCTGCACATGCATTATAAATTAGTTAACTTTATGCTTAGTAATTTTCGCTTAAATTGTTATGCCCTTTTACAGTTACTATGGTGTTCCAACAATAACATGTAAATGTTCATGCTACAAAGCAGAATACAGGCAATGGCTGGTGCCTATGCTAGATCTTGACAAAAATTGGAATTTCAAGGGCAAAACACCATGATGACATGTGAACACCATTTCAACACTTTACTAAGGCCAAAATGTTATAAATCACAGTAAAACGACTGAAAACGGAATTATTATATGCTGCGTATACAACCGTACTAACATCAAATTAATCCTAGGTCTACATGACGTAAAAGAAATAACGAAACAATCACGAAAGAGACAAACTTCCAATAGGTATATCACGTTCTCATGTTGATGTTTATAAACTCAAGCAATGAAAATAAGGTTTACAAAATGCAAAGGAAGTCAATTTGTGTGGAGCAATTGGCCAATCAAAAAGAGGTTTAACCCCGCGTAAAGTGAAAGAAGTGTGTCCTTTGAAGGTGAGTACCTGTATTTGACTCTAAATATTATTTAATGTGTACTACTTACGAGCTTAAAAATCACGCCATGCGTTTCGGGAGTGATTACTCTATAAAATGCGAAAATAATAACGCCCAGTTTGCAAAATGTAGCAATTGGATACGAAGAAATGTTTGTTTACTATGACCGACCATTCCACGCTTTTGTGAAGAAAAGCTACAAACACATTGCCTTTGTTTTCGTATTTTAATATATTTTTTCAATTATTGTCTCAGTACGATAATTAATAAAATAAGGAAGAACCATTAAACACCAAAATCTAATAATATTTTTTTCATGAGTGCACAATCTGTGCTAAATATATAAAAATTGTCACGTAATGGCGTCTTTTCCCCACAAGACAGGATGCACGTCTGGTGTCATCATGATGTTCTTATGTTCACATTATTGCCAATAATTTGATATTTCCACACATATTCTATTTATAATATGTTTCACAAAAAACTCACATGATACTAATATTTAAGGCTCATGTTCAACCTAAACACGCAAAAATCAATCATTGGAACATTTGGCTTAATTAGTGTTGCTTGTAAAGCCCATTCCAGTTCATTTTGTTATCACAACATTCCCTTTGTGTCATCTTCTGATTGGATCTGTTAATTATGACAGGGCATGGCTGTAAGCATCAAGGAGTACTGACTGTTTAATGGTTTGTTATTATTTTATTTGTATTGATTTTATATCCATAGCAGAATTATCTGTACATGATAGGCTATAGCCTATAGTCTACTTGGAAGTTATAATGTTGTGCCTGTATATTATATATGCACTCCGTGTGTATATATATATATATATATATATATATTAATTCTGGATATTTATGATTTAATACTACACATGGTGAGCCATTTCTTTCAGAATATCTACATTATATATTTGTTAGAAGGTTGCAAGAAGTTTGGAGTTGGGGGTAATATATGTGGTTGTGCATGTAATGGGGAATGTAAGTGCAACTTTTTATTAACTGACTAGAAGATTCCATAGGAATACATCTACCCTGAAATATAATAATTATTATTACAAATAGTGCACTCGTGTTATTTAAATCAGTTTTTAAGGCTATGTACATAATACCTTGCACTATCTTAACCTCATTAAAAAGGTACATAATTATGCATACATGTTTTCATTATTCAATTTTAAAATGTGGTTTAGTTAAAGGGCATTTTTACAGACCTCAACGTGGAATAAAAAGAGCTTAATTCTTCTTTTAATTTTGACTATGGGGAGCCATTTAAGATATTACCATATTAATACCATATAAACATGCTAGAGGAGATCTGTTTTCATGCATCAGAAGTGAAAAAAATAACGATAACCAATATCCAGTCATAGTTTTAGGAAGGAATGAATTCATCAGTGTCTGGTATTACATTTATCCGAGGACATAAAATGTAAATAAGCATCATGTCAGGGAATTTTTTATAAATTACAACAGTTGCTATACTGCTAATCAGTTTGAAACTTTATAATTAGTAACTGCTATTTAATATTTTAGAATTACGTAACGATCTCTGAAATCTGTGTGACGAATCTTAATGTAATATACTGAAACCTAGCATTTATGTAGTACCTCAAACAAATTAGATAATAGATATATCTAACATTTAGAGGGAACCTGCTGTTGCCACATAGGCTACTCTTTTATGACAGGCAGCAAGGGATCTTTTATTTGCGCTTCCCACAGGCAGGATAGCACAAACCATGGCCTTTGTTGAACCAGTTATGGATCACTGGTCGGTGCAAGTGGTTTACACCTATCCATTGAGCCTTGCGGAGCACTCACTTAGGGTTTGGAGTCGGTATCTGGATTAAAAATCCCATGCCTCGACTGGGATCTGAACCCAGTACCTACTAGCCTGTAGACCGATGGCCTAACCACGATGCCACCAAGGCCGGTTTGAACACAAACATTTACTATACATATACTATATGTATTGGGTTCTGATCACAGTGAATTGAGTAGCTAGATTTGACTTGAAACATTTAAAACTCACTAGCAGGATATATATGTATGCCACCAGAGCTTTACATCACACCAAAGTCAAGGTGATAAATGCTGTTCCCAAAATAATCATGCCCAAATTAAAAATACAAACATGCTGACCTCAAGATATTTCATCTCAAAACCAGTTGTTTTACATTTTAATAGCATGTGACAGTGTAGATTAAAATAACTTGGAATGCAATAGTAACATAATTACTGCCCTAAAAGGGGCAGGTCGTAGACAAGTGCTTGCCTGATGTGCAGCCAGTCTAGGATCAACTGCCATCAGTGGGTCCATCGTTCTTGTTCCAAGTCAGTGCTCCACAGCTGGTATATCAAAGGCTGTGGTATGTGCTATTCTGTTTGGGATGGTGCATATAAAAGATCCATAGCTACTGATGGAAAAATGTAGTGGGTTTCTTCTCTAAGACTATGTCAAAGTTAGTGAGATCGATCCCTGTCAGTGACCCCATTGCACTATTTCTCGTTCCAGCCAGTACACCATGACTGGTATATCAAAGGCCGTGGTGTGTACTACACTGTCTGTGCGATGGTGCATATAAAAGATCCCTTATTGCTAATCTAATCAAAAAGAGTAGCTCATGAAGTGGCGACAGCAGGTTTCCTCTCTCAATATCTGTATGTTCCTTAACCATGTCTGATGCCATATAACGTAAATAAAATGTTGAGTGCGTGTTTAAATAAAACATTTCTTTTCTATGTCAAAATTACAAATTGTTTGACATCCAATAGCCAATGATTAATTAATTTTATTTCAATTAGATAATAGTGACATCATTAAAATAATAATAAACATTACAGAAATAGTTCTTGACATATATATATCTTTCATTTAGATTTCTATAATGTGTACATGACACAGTCACACCCATATATTATGTACGCCAAAATGCATCTAAAGACAACTGAATTTAAAAGAAAAAATACCTGAGAGATTATCCCTAGCATTCTCGTCCCCAAATTATTTTGCCAACTATCTGAACTCAAATCCTAGGGGTCACATTGCCCAAGTATTCCAGACCCAACATGCTAACGTGGCATGGTAAAAATGCAATTTTTGTTTTTTAATCAAGATATAATTTTATATTTGGAATTATTTTACAAACGACCATTAAAAATAAAGTGTCTTGCTCTTAAAATAGTTTATAAAAATGTATGTATGATAATTGGCGTACTTGTACTACTTGTAAAACATATCGTGAATAAACCAAACCACAAATAAATCGTACCGTGGACCGAAAACTGAACCGACCTATCCCTAGTAATATACCGTAGATATTTTGGGATACATGGAATCCTGCTGAATTCAAAGCCTGATCAATAATCGCAGAACCAATAGCATTAGTACAGTTTTTAAGCTTGGAATAAAGAAATAGTTTGATGATCTGAAATGTAGTCTGTTTTTACCAGTTGGTACTTCATGTATGTTATGTAGGTTGGTACTACATGTGTGTTATGTAGGTTGGTACTACATGATTGTGTGTTATGTAGGTTGGTACTACATGAGTGTGTGTTATGTAGGTTGGTACTACATGATTGTGTGTTATGTAGGTTGGTACTACATTTATGTTGTGTAGGTTGGTACCACATGATTGTGTGTTATGTAGGTTGGTACTTCACAATATGTTATGTAGGTTGGTACTACATGTATGTTATGTAGGTTGGTACTACATGTATGTTATGTAGGTTGGTACTAGATGTATGTTATGTAGGTGTACTAGATGTATGTTATATAGGTTGGTACTAGATGTATGTTATGTAGGTTTATAGTATAAATTATACATGTATGTTATGTAGGTTGGTACTACATGTATGTTATGTAGGTTGGTACTAGATGTATATTATATTGGTTGGTACTAGTACTACATGTATGTTATATAGGTTGGTACTACATGTATGTTATATTGGTTGGTACTACATGTATGTTATATAGGTTGGTACTAGATGTATGTTATGTAGGTTTATACATGTATGTTATGTAGGTTGGTACTACATGTATGTTATATTGGTTGGTACTAGATGTATATTATGTAGGTTTATACTAGATGTATGTTATGTAGGTTTATACTACATGTATGTCATGTTGGTTGGTACTAGATGTATGTTATGTAGGTTTGTACTACATGTATGTTATGTAGCCTACAGGTGTTAGTCATACTAGTACTACTCTGATAAGTATGGATTATTTCAGATTACAAGTTTATTAGTAATATTACTGAACTCTTACCACAGCGGTTATATCATATATATACATGTGCAGGTGCTGGACACATTTGAAAGCTAGATGTGTTTATAAGAAGAGTGTACAGCAAGATGTAATGTTATGAAATGATTTCAGACTACATACATGTGTAAGTGTTTCGTTTTACCTTTTGTCTTTTCTAATTACTGAGCTGGACTTTGTTTTAGTTGTTTGAAGGCATTGTATTATAAATTACATGGTTTGTTTTATCTAGATGTATTGAATTTTAAATGAAAATTAAATTCACATGGGTTACAGAACTTTGTTGTAATTTATTTTACGGCCTAACATGTTTTTGTCAATTTATTACAGAGAAAATTCTATATTATCCATGCCTTCATTTTGAGACTCTCTTGTTCTATAACAGGTGTAATAGATAACTCTATGTACAGCACTGTTGATTGAATACTAATATTATGGCTCACCACTAATAGCATTATTGTTAGTATTTTGTTCTGGGTAGGGCTTTTTCTAGCCACATGTAAAAATTTCATAATTTTATTTAGGGAGAGGTCTTGGTATATAGTTTTCCTGTCCAACTGACCAATCCCACTAGCTATATTTGTATATATCCTATTGCGATGTCATGTTGCATTTAGTTATCTGCATGATTTCATCGTTTGAGAATGTTACGATTGTATGTGCATGACAAATAATAGATATCATGTTGGTTTTTATATAATTAGGATTTTCCACATCTTTGTTTAATATCTGCATCAGGACTCAAAACAGCCTGTGGCCAGGTCACTAAATGTGACCAATGTCCCGTTTGGGCGACTTTAATATTAAAAAATAATGGCGTTAGTCACCCAAATATTATTTGTGTGATCTTATTTAGAGCTATAACATATGAGCCACTATTAATATTTGTATTGCATATATTTATTCCACATTAAAATCTTGCTTGTAGTTCATGGTTACTTACCATAATTTGTCAGTATTCATTATTATTTTTTGGGCCACCATATGTTTTGGCGAGTTTCGAGCCCTGATGCATCTGTATGCAAAGAATTGGTCAAAGGTCATGTCTGTGGGAAAGTGCATATAAAAGATCCCTTGCAGAATTCAGAAAAATGTAGCGGCTTTCCTCTATGACTACATGTCAGAATTATCAAATGTTTGACATCCAATGGCCGATGATTAATTAATCAATGTGCTCTAGTGGTGTTGTTAAACAAAACAAACTTTAACAGTGTAGAAAGGTGTTATGATCCAATTAATTGAGTTACACATATAGGAAACAGAAAAACAAACTCTGCCATGATCTAAATTACTGTTAAATTACAGCGAAGGCCATAAACCGATACACCTATTTCAACGGTTAGTTTGTCTGATGTTACACATGGTAAACATGGCTGTTAAATACTTTACATTTTTAAAAAAAATATGTTGAAATTTATTTTAAACTTAGCTGTAAGGACATTTAAGAAATAGAATACTACACTCATATCTGTTATGTACAGAACATGATCTGTAGTTATATTTATCTTACAACTCATTTCAGTTTTACTCATTGGATATGATCTGAAACTGCCAATCATGTTCATGTTGTATTCTGTATTCTTTATATTAATATATTTGTATACTGATATGTATTATATGTAGATGTGCATGTAGCTTGTGTTTACGTATATATATGAATGTGGTTCTATAAATAGTATACGTTTGGTATTACACTACTGGTTTTACTGCATGTGCAGTATATTCTAGGTACATGTAACGTGTGGCTTGGTAGATAAATTTAATCAGATTTGTAGTTGGTTGCAGTGTAATGTTTATTTAGATTACATTTATGTCTTAATGCAGGAAATCACTGTGTGTACTGTAGCATCTAGACCCTAGAGTAGGAAATTGTTTAGTGCACGCATGTGCTTAAAGAGACTCCAGAAAATTATGTTAAATTTGCTTAAAGTATATATATAGGTTACTTAAAACTGTCGCAGCTGTAAATTTATTGCACGAAAAAATGGTTATACAAAGCTGTTTTGAGTGAATAAAATGATTTTTAGCTAAATTTTTAGAAACCCCTAATATACATAGATATATAATTTTAATAATAATAAAATCTTTATTTATAGACAGTAGCTCAATTAGTTCTAGACTATTCTCCCCGAGGCCTTACTAATTATAACAATAATAATAATCATCATATTAATTATTTTTAAAACCCCCACTAATACTATATATGTGTGTGTGTGTATATATATATATATATATATATATATATGTGTGTGTATATATATATATATATATATATATACATATATATATATATATATATACACACATACTTTCATATCTAATTGTGCAAATTGTTAAATGTATATATACAAAATGAACATTATAGTTTACCGGAATATATACATATTGTGCAGTGTAACATGTCAATAATAATAATCATCATATTAATTATTTTTTTAAAAACCTGACACTATATATATATATATATATATATATATATATGTGTGTACATACACATACTTTCATATCTAATTGTGCAAATTGTTACATGTATATGTACAAAATGAACATAGTTCTATGCACAACGTATTTTACTGGAATATATACATATTGTGCAGTGTAACATTTAAGCACATGTATGTGGCCATGTTTTGTTTGACAATGGGCAGAACTATTTAAATGAACTGTAATGGTGTTCTGTTTATCCTGTACAGAACAGACATTGTGAATCATGGCTATTCTTGGCCAATCAATATTTATTCAATCCCTGTTCCACAGGGCCACTGATGTGTGTGTGTATATGTATGCGGAATCTATACAATATATGTACAATACATGGCATTCATACTCAATACACGAATTTCAACGACCAGAGTCCTTGCCAAACACGTTGATTGTCGATCCCTAGGTGAGGGGTTAAGAGATGTGTGCTTTCATATGTTTTAAAGTTGATTGTCGATCCCTAGAGGAGCTGTTAAGAGATGTGTCCTTTCATATGTTCTAAAGGCAATTAATGATGAAAAGTCATTTCTCAGTTCAAGTAACATCTGTCAACATGGGTTTAAAAGGATTACCATTTTAAATAAAACGTACTGGTAGTTAACTCTTTTTTCATTATACATTTGTATACCATGACATATAAGTAAGCAGTTTGTGCTTAGTCTATAAACAGTATGTAAGCATAGCTCAATTGTAAGGGCATTCACTTTAGATGGACTTAATGTGTTATTTTCTGTTTCATCATATTATCCAATATCCATGATTGGAGGCTATGTTGGTGCATTATATTGTTTGTTATGTACTATTCTCTCAGACATTTTATATAAATTATATCTTACTACTACAGGCCTGTAGGATCGATATATGGATTGGTGGGCAAATTTCTAGTGGGGTGGGGTCGGGGGTGGAGACAAAAGCCATATTTTTATCTTTATTTATATCTATAGAGTACGAAAAAAAGAAACATTGATACATTTTTGTCTTCAAGTAGGGGAGGGAGGTGGGCACAAGCTCCCTGCATCCTACTGAACTATACTGATAAAGTGACTCCCCTACTATATGATGTATCGGTGGCTTTCATCAGGTGGCTGCAGATTTTGGTTTTGATATTTTAGAGCCAGTATTTCATTAGTATAACACATTGATTTCTGATGGCAGCTCATGAATGTGCTGGGGTGTTGTAAAGCAAACATGCCTGTGTATGTCTTTACCGGCTCGAACATAGACTGTTTGATTACAATGAAGACCTTGTCGAAGTTGGTCCCCTGCCATAGTGATTTATTCACAGGGTTTATTTCTAACTTTTTTTTAAAAAAAAATTTTTTATATAAAGCGTAACCTATTACTTTTATGTAAATAATGTCCTAAATTTAATGTGCAAATAAAAAACAGGTTCACATATTTAGATTAGATTTATGAGTGACGTGAACAAACGAATCCTTGAACCGCTTCATATAAAAGTATGTAATGTAGTGCATAATAGTTGTCGTCCTACTGAATAATTCACCACCGATATGAAGGCGTGCATTCTAATTTCATTTTAATTTATGCCATTTGTACTGGTTGTGGAATGTCTAGAATGCCACAGGAAAAATGACATGCATAATTCCTAAACCTAAATACAGTCCAACCTGTGTTAATCAGCCACCAAAGGGAATATCAAAAAGTGGCCTTTTAAGACAGGTGATTGCTTAATACAGACAGCAGACATGGACATGAAATGTTTTTGATTGGAGTGATTAATTGCTCCCGTAACTTAGATCATGGGGTGTAATTTTGAGATATTACCATACTAATACCGTATAATTCACATGCTAAGGGGAGCTAAAATTACTCTTTGAACTAGTCTCAGGGGACCTGCCTCGGTGGCATCGTGGCAGGCCATCGGTCTACAGGCTGGTAGTTACTGGGTTCGGATCCCAGTCGAGGCATGGAATTTTTAATCCAGATACCGACTCCAAACCCTGAGTGAGTGCTCCACAAGGCTCGATGGGTAGGTGTAAACCACTTGCACCGACCAGTGATCCATAACTGGTTCAACAAAGGCCATGGTTTGTGCTATCCTGCCTGTGGGAAGCGCAAATAAAAGATCCCTTGCTGCCTGTCGTAAAAGAGTAGCCTGTGTGGCGACAGCAGGTTTCCTCTAAGAAAATATGTGTGGTCCTTAACCATATGTCTGACGCCATATAACCGTAAATAAAATGCGTTGAGTGCGTCGTTAAATAAAACACTTCTTTCTTTCTAGTCTCAGGGTAGCAAGTTTTTATAGCTCCTTTTAAATGGTGAGGTCTGATACAGGTCAGCGTACACTATATTAGATGAATTTGAAGAATAAAAATGTGGCCTCTTTAACACAGTGATTGCTTAATACAGGTGCTGGTAAAGTAGGTTTAATTGTATGATGTTGTTTTAGTTCTTGTTATGAAACAGTGGAGTTTCTCTGGTTACAGAAAGAGTGGTAATACAATTGAGTAAACTGTTCTACTCAACCAGAGTTACATATAGTCAGTACTGCACTGGCATTGAGTTACAGTATATAGATGTTATTTTGTTGTTGTTAAACCTGTTAAAATTATGCATCCAATCGCTGTGAAGTTACTGACTGCTTGCATCTGTGATATATTGAACAAGTGGTATTTTATTAGTTAATATAACTAACTATGATACTTCACCTTCACCTTTAATATGACATATATAAAACAAAAAACAATCCATGTACTGTGGGATGGTGTATATAAAAGATCCCTTGCTGCTAATCGAAAAGAGTAGCCCATGAACTGGCGACAGCAGGTTTCCTCTCTTTATATATGTGTGGTCCTTAGCCATATGTCTGACGCCATATAACCGTAAATAAAATGTGTTGAGTGCATCATAAAATAAAACATTTTCTTTCCTTACTTCCTGAATGATAATAATAACTTTATTCGCATTAAGCTTAATGACCCTTGAGCACATAATGTATATACACAGAGATATAGTGTTAGTATACAACTTGTATAACGTAAAATCCCATTGACACATAATTTGGTTACATTAGTGACATGGTACACATGAGTATTAAGATGATGTTTATAAAATAAATAAATACAAAATTATAGATACACATAATATATATATATATATGACAAACTTTCTAATTATGCATTCACATTCACATGCAGGGAAAACTTAACTGTACAAAATTACTTTTCTTTTTTCAAAGGCTTTAAAATAATATAATGATAGCAAACCATACTATCAGTTAAGATCAGAATAATGGATTGCAAGTACAAATGAGCCCTAAAGGGTTCTGTCAGACTAGAAATCTGAATTGTCATTATTAATTATATAGAAACAGTTTGCTAGTGGCATGATATCCCATAAAATATAGGCTTCCATGTGTATTAATGAACTGCGTGTATATATAGGATATATACATACTTTTTGAAGTAAAGATTTTATGGAATATCATTCAATACCATTCAGTAATTGTGTAATGCACTAGCAGGGAGGGGGGATCATTGGATGCTATTGGGGAATATGGCTTTAGATCTCACTAATTTGGGTTCCACATGATTTTTGTCTGGTCTGTACAGTGAGGTCTTCTTGGTGCATTACTGTCATTAATGTCATTAACAGCTGCTGAAGGTTTGTGAATATTCACAAATACATTTCAACTTGTTTAAATTATCTAATTAGAGCTTAACATTTCAGTGGATTTGAGGTAAGATTTTTTAAAGTCGGCATGTTTGAAATTAATTTCAGTGTGATTATTTTGGGAATACATATTTTGGGAACAATATTTTATGGCCTTAACTTAGATGCAATCTAAAGCCCAGGGGGCGGGAAGGATGTGTTTGTATATATTTAAATACAGGTAGTCATTGCTGAACAATATTCATGTACAGCTTCTAGAATTGTTTTTAAATCCACTAGCCATGGGATCAGTGATTTAAAAAATGTACTAGCTATGATTTAATATTCACTATTCCTACTTTACTTTAAGTTAATACAACTTTACTAAATAATTGTATTAATCAAAGATGTTGCCTAAAGAGGGAAATAGAGCTGAAAATCACTAACATTGGGGGTTGGGATGTGGGCAGGATATTAATATGTACAAAATAGACTTAACTGCAACATTTAACAAGGTGTTTTTTTTCACTAGCCATCAGGCAATAGTAGTTATTTACTAGCCCAATATTGAATATCACTAGCCATGGGAGTGGGACTACCATAATCTAGAAGCCATGTGTACATATGTGGTTTATGGAGCACAGAGGCTTAAGAGGTCAGCCCCCACATAATTAACACCCCTAAAGGATGGGGGGTGGGGTTGATGGGGGTAAGTAAATTTTTTAAAAACAACAACAACCTGGGATGGACTTTTATCCTCGGGGCAGGCACAGATGAAGATTTAAGATTTATTTTATACTCTTCAAAAAAAGTAGGGGAACCTGAATTATTAATGTTAATATTAGACCGAACATATGTTTTGACCACAAACATCCTAGTAAAGAACATTCAGGTCTGTTTGTCAACACATTCCATAGTTTGCACATGCATCACGCAGTTGCCCCGTACACATACGTGGGGTGTCATTCTCAATTTGAAAAATTTCCAGGAAGGTCGATTAATCACTGTAGAACATTATTTCTGTCAATCTATTTCATTCTGTTGATCATACAGTTGTTATTGTTTTGTTTTTAGTAATTTTTATTGTTTGAATTTGCAATTTTCTGATAGAAAAACGTCAAATTTCTTACCCCAATCGTCCTTCAAGATCTTTGGTCATCATAAAACCTACTGTAATACTGAACTAGCGGTTGTAATGTTTGCCCAATTAATTCACTATTATCATAATACCTTACAATTTTGGCAGTTGTAAATTCTTATTAGAGATCCCCTACTTTTTTCAAGAGTATATTATGGCCGTACAGTATTTATTTATATACTTTTTTTTCTTTTTTAATTGTAACATAAAATCTAATTATAATGTTGGTTAAATTACATCACTGTGACAGTGAAAGGTTGGCAGGGTTTCTGCCAAAGAGTGCAAAGGGTAAAATTATGTACCCTAAAATCTTGGAAATTAGTTGATACATTGTTATAGGTTCTTGAAATCTGTTTACGTTAAGAAAACTGCTGTTCACAATTTGTCAAAGTACATAGAATGCAGAGTCCAACTTACAAAGGTTTCATTCCCATAACCACCTACATGTAGTAAGGGCACTATGATCTGTTTTGTTTTTATCACGTACCCTCAAATTATTGTCTGGCAAAAAGCCTGGTTGGAGGGTATTGACAAGACTCTAGAGTGTTATGTATTGTAGAGTGATGGGGGGAATGGTCTTAGCATTATAAAACAGGGGAAGTTGGTAAAAAAAATATTTTAAATTGCCATGTTTTAGTAATGTCATTAAGATTAGACAGAACAGGTGACTGAAATTACAGTTGGCTATATTGGTCATTTGATGTGATGTAACCACGTTGATACTTACGCCAAAGAATGAGGTGAAACATTAAAGTTTATTTTGTTTTAACAACACCACTAACAGTGCGTACTGAGGGTAAAATTATGTTCTCTAAAATTTTTGAAATTAATGGATTAATGGATATATGTTTATAATTTTGTTTAAAGATGATAGTAATAGAACTGCTGTTAAAAATGTATCAGAGTATGTGAAATGCAGTGTCCAATTTCAAACCATTTCATTTTCAAGTCGATAACCAGTTAGTAGAGGCGCTTACCGGTACATACACAGTCTGATGGAAAACCTGCTAAGAGTACATTGATTTAGGTATTATCTGCTGTTGGATGTAAAACATTTGGTAATTTTGTCATATTGTCTTAGAGAGGAAACAAGCTATATTTTCCCATTAATTAGTAGCAAGGGATCTTTTATAAGCACCATCTCTCAGACAGGATAGCACATACCATGACCAGTCATCGTGCACTGGCTGGAAAAATGAAGTGATGTTATTGGTTTGTCTTAAATATTAACATTATACATCAGTAGTTAAATGGATAAATAATACCTTCATGCAAATAAAAATTTTTTTTACAATTTACATTTTAATGTCTATATCATATATCGGTAGTAGTGTGTTAAATACAGTATTTCTGCCAGAATGAAATTTTTGGGTTTGGCACTATGGAATTGAATGCAACCACAGAAAGAAAATGGGTTAAGTTTAGGATTAGGGTTTAGAAAATCATACAGTAATGATAAGAGTACAGTACTTAATTAATTGTGTAAAAATGTTAACTATAAAAAGAAAATCTGCATAAGTATTTGGGTATGGCATTATACCCATTTTACCCTCTGGCAGAAACCCTGACTGTTTATGTAAATATAATTCGCCTAATCAAACTATCGGTTACCTAGGTCAAAATTGTGTTAACAGACTTCTAGTTACCTACAATTTTCAAATATTGGTCCTTGCACCATGTTTTATAAAAGAACATAATTATAGATATATGAATGTATGTGTGAGTGTGTATGTAATAATACAGTATATGGTAATATCCTCTATATACCACATACATACACAGAAATGTGTGTGTAATTGTTTACATGTAGTTTAGGTGGCCTCCTTTCTGTTGTAGGCTATCAATCATGTGGAAATATGGCGTATCGGAAAAGGTTGACTACTTTCACGATAACTGAAAGCAGCAATGTCATGGTCATATGGCCTATTGAACTGCTCTGGTGAAAAATGGGTTAGGTGCTAAAAATAGAACAGCTTGACTGAGATTGTGTTGCACCTGCCAGGTCAGGGTATAGCTAATGCAGTTTGCACATCAATATGGACCGTTATTTGCCATCCTCTGCTCCCTGCACACTCTATGGTCACAATAGAATGTACATTAATTGGCTGGGTTCATGGAAAAGTCAAGGGAAGCCCTATATACATGTATATATTGTTTTTGGGTGGGGTTTCGAGGTGTTAAAGGAATGTACAGCTTATCTAAAACTGTTTTTGAAATGTCTACTGTAATTAATCTACGTTACATATATTAGGAAGAGAATATCTGGAATAAAACAGGTTTATTTTAGTTAGAACAGTTATAGTAGTGGTTTGATCAGTAATTATTGTTACTTTTATTTTTTTGATGATAATTTTTATATAATGAAGGCATTGTATTGAAAAAGAAGAAAGAAATTAGTTCATGTCTATTTTTACAAAGTTGGTCATGGTACAGTAAACCTTTTCAGACAACAAACAACTATTGACCCAGTATTTGGTGAATCATGATTATTTGTTTACACACAATGTAATATGTACATGTGTGTAAATCATCCTTTAGTTTGAGACACTGGACAGTACACTGGCCTTGATTAACTGTTCCTGTGATCATCTTCTATTATGTGAGTTATAGCCTTATAGTTGACTGAAAATATCCAAATAGTGAAATATGGTCACCATTTGTTATTTTGGAAGTCCAATTAAAGCAGGTGGTTACTAGCCCATTTCGATGAAATGTACTTATTTTTCAATGTGCAAGCATTTCTTTATTGTATCCCATACAGTTTTCTGATCGAGATTGGGAGTGCTACATTGACACACACAAATTTTTTAATTCTCTTAAAATATTTGTAAGATGTAAAAATGGCAGAAGCAAATTACTGTCAGTGATCCAAGTACTATGTGACATATAATTTATAAATTCAGAATTATCTTGTTTATCATTGTCCCAGATGCAGTCCCTGACAATTTCCTGCTTCCAAATTGGATATGCCTGATTTTTAAATGGATAGGGACATACAAACATAGTTTATCAATTTCCGGATCATTCTTTATGATTATGTTCTGTGGTTTTGCTGCATTTGTTGTGCACACGCACACATGCACAGGAACACACAAAAAACAAATACTGGTAATTATATTCTACGAGCTATTAGTTCTGTATAAAACAGTGTCTCGTCATTTCTTATTAATCAATTTTATTAGTCAAGATCATATCAATGACAAACTGGGAAAATAAAATTCCAATATTAAAAAAAAGCAAGATTTTAATTTTAATTAGATTTGATAACCTAGTATTAAGACCATCACACTATTAAGATCAGGTTTATTTAAAGTCCTACAGATTGTCATATAATAGAGAACTTTCACTACGTAAGATTGCTGAAATGGAAAACCAAGTGGCGACCATGTACTAAGCACATATTTTATCCTGATTTGGCAGTTAACAGACAGTAGTTGTATGTAAATAGTGGCCAATATTTGCCTTCTTTTATTTACACCATTCTGCTGTTCCAACGCCAGGGTTGGGAAAATCCAGTCTGTGGCTGTTCTGTAAGTTTAGATGACTAGCAATCAATCATTTCTACATGTAGGCTGAAAAGTATTATATAGCTTTATTATGGCTAAAATTGGCTCTAAATAGCCTGAGCAAATAATGTTTAGAATTGATTTTAAAAATAAATGCTTAATTACATGTCATTTATTTCAGTTTTGTGTTTGTAAAAAAAGAAATTATAGAAAAGAAAAATTATTTGAGAGAGTACATGTACTTTGAGACTTTATTTCAAAGAGGCTGTTAAAGGAAGGAAATGTTTTATTTAACGACACACTCAACACATTTTATTCATGGTTATAAGGTGTCAGATATATGGTTAAGAACCACACAGATATTGAGAGAGGAAACCTGCTGTCGCCACTTCATTGGCTACTCTTTTTGATTAGCAGCAAGGGATCTTTTATATGCACCATCCCACAGACAGGATAGTACATATCACAGCCTTTGTTACACCAGTTGTGGAGCACTGGCTGGAACGAGAAATAGCCCAATCGGTCCACTAACAGGGATAGTAGACCGACTGTACATCAAGCGAATGACAGCAGGATCTGGGCGGGTTAAGGTTTTCTTATACCCTTTTAAAAACACAATTGACAAAGCTGTGTAACATAACTCGTTTTCATAACTTAGTCTTTTATTTAGTAATATTATAGACACTGATAATGATCAAAACATTGTACTCTTATTGCTTTTAAATCACTATCATGTAGCAACTGATGTTTGTTAATACTGAAAGTTTTATGTCTTACTAGTACACATAATATATTACTAGGTAAGACCGGTAGTAATACAGCAGGGTAGTTCCAAGTTGACTGACACTACATTTTCAGATAATTTTTGGATTTCAAATGCAGTTAAACTCCTTTAAACCGGACACCCACATAACATTTTTGGTTTTCAGGGGTATCTGGTTCAGAGAGGTTATATTTTGTACTGGTACCGTATGTAAAAAGTGATCTTGAAAAACTTTAAAGTTTTGTGTGAATTCTTGTTTACAGAGGTGCCAGTTTTGAGAGGTTTCACTGTACATGCAGGTCTACTGTATGCTGTTTACTTTTGTGTTGGAATTTTTCTAGCTGTTGGGTTCATATTGGAAGACCATTGGGTTCATATTGGAAGACCATAGGCTTCTTAACGTTACAGGATTTAAGTCATCAGACTAGGTTAAATAGTCCTCGGTGGCCAATTAATTGATCATGACAGACATTAAATTGTTACAGTGTTTTGTAATATCAATCAGTCAGTTAAATGAGTACTAAAGTTCATTTAAAGTAGTCTGTGAATGTGTTATGTTAGCATTAAGTAGCTTATAAATTGTCTTTCTGACCTCGACATGCAAAACATTGAGGAGAGTGATTAATTGCTCCTGTAACTCATGGTACGTTATGAGGAGCCATTTAAGATATTACCAAGGTATTATATTGATACCATATAAGGAAGGAAGGACATTTTTTATTTAACAACACACTCAACACATTTTAGTTATGGTTATATGGCGTCAGACACATGGTTAACGACCACACAGATATTGAGGGAGGAAACCTGCTGTCGCCACTCCATGAGCTACTCTCTTCAATTAGCAGCAAGGGATCTTTTATATGCACCATCCCATAGACAGGATAACACATACCACGGCCTTTGATGTACCAGTCCTGGTGCACTGGCTGGAGCGAGAAATAGCCCAATGGGCCCACCAACGGGGATCGATCTCAAACCGACCGCACATCAAGCGAGTGCTTTACCACTGGGTTACATCTCGCCCCCTTGATACCATATAAATTCACATGCTAAGGACAGCTAAGAATTACTCCTTGAACTAGTCTTAGGGTAGTAATGGGAAGCGAGAGTGATAGCTCCCTTTAATGTTGAGATCTGGTCTTCTGTTGTGAACCAAACAGCAAAAAAATGCTCGACGGCAATCATGACAAAAGTACAGATATTTAAAATAAAATATTGACTGAAAAATGTAACATCAGTCACTATGCGTTTGCTTTGAAAGAGATGCTAAAATACTGCAAATAATCAGTTGCAGAAATCTCGCAGATAAAACCTTGACAGTTGGCGATATAACTGCCAGTAATCCCAATAATCGGCTAAAAAACAAAACCCAGGTACATACATTTGTTTTATATTCATTTCATAGTTAATAACTGGTACTTTAACATTTAAATGTACAGGATATGTAACTGGTTATTCCAGACTTGATACCATATGATTAGGGGAGGGGGTTGCAGGAGAATCATAACTATTACCAATATTTTATAACTGGTGTACCTGTTGCATTTAAAAGGTTTAAATAAAAAAATTAATTTGTGGGTGATGACATCTGTCCCCACCCTCCAGTGCTGAATTTGGGATCGATGTTAACTAATTAGCTCATGCTATGGTGGTGTTAAACATTCAGTCGTTTTTAAAGATGTGGTCCCTGTTATATCTGAAGTCATTAAAGTTGCCTTGGCCATATGGAAAATGTGATGAAAAGCATTTAGGCAAATGACGGGTCACCATGGCCAATGAGGAGGCACCAAGACAGATGACAAGGACAAGAAAAAATAACTAAATATACCCACCTTTTCTGTCCAATTCATGTTTTAAAAAAATCGAACAACAATAACAAAAACATTGTTACATCATTTTTGGAACTTCAGTCTGACCAGAGACAGACTATCATTTGTTTTGTTTATTTTTTATCATAGTGATTGTATTTTGTATGAAGACTGTTCATGGCAACTATTGATAGTGACAACACATGTTATCAAAAGTTCTGTACTTGTGTTTTTCATTAGTAAAGATAAATGCTGTTATAATAGTTGAGACAAGCTTGTAACATTATCTAGTTGCCAGATATTCACATTACTAATGTTCTGAACATTCAATAACTGTGCACTTTATGCTTCTGGTTGGCTTTCGGCCATCATACTGGTGTCTGGGATGGTGATCATTTTAACAAAAAAAACCCATTTGCTGTTATTGCCAGTATCGACTGATGACTGTTTTGTTTCACAGACATTTGAACTGTCCTTGATGGGGTTTTTTTTAATGTACAATGTATGTGTTATGGTCTGTGCTTTGCTCAGAAGGCACTAATAAGATATTAAGGCATGTCGGGGAAAATGTAATTGTTTGGTAATTTGTATGACGTCCATGGCCCTTGTGAAGTTAGCAAGAATGGAAGACTACTGCTTGTAAGCCATTTGGAATGGTCTGACATGGTTATTCATGAGCGACTACTATCCTGAACTGCATGTTAATGCAAGGCTTTATGTTGAGGTCAGAAATGTGACGACTCTGTGAATTTATTTGTGTAAAAATTCACATACAGTTTGTTTATGAGAGTCTGTGTTGATTCACATGCAGAATGATACACATTCAATAGTTTCTTTTATCAACACGGTAGTGAATACATTGGGGGGGGGGGGGGCACTAATAAAGTGCTCATTACCAAAGTTTGGAAAATAATTAAACTTTACTTACGTTGTCAGACTTTAGTGCCAACATGTAATAATGCATCTTGATATGTTCATGTTAATTCTGCCTACCCTCGTAGTGCTGGGGTGTGTGGGGGATGACCCCTTAGTAATAAGGTTAAAGTTTGTTTTGTTTAACGACACCACTAGAGCACATTGATTTATTAATTATCGGCTATTGGATGTCGAACATTTGGTAAGTTTGACATATAGTTTTAGAGAGGAAACCCACTACATTGTAGCAAGGGATCTTTTATATGCACCACCCAACAGACAGGATAGCACATGTATACCACTGCCTTTGATATACCAATCATGGTACACTTGTTTGAATGACGAGGATCGATCCTAGGCCGACCATGCATCAAGGGAGCACTTTATCATTGGGCCAAGTCCCGGTCCCCCTTACTAATAATACACCGTACTATTAAAACCACATATTACTAGTGGAAAAAAGTAACTGTGTAACCTAAAAAATCGGATGAAAATAAAACCGCTCAATATTTTAGCCTGATGTTTTGTACATGTTACCAGTGAACGCACCGCCACACAATAGCTGGGTCAATGCCGTATTTGCACGTGCAGTTTTGCTTCTGGGACATGGACATGTTTTTCCCATTTTTTTCTCCCAACATGTTACTTTTCAAGTTTTTGTCGACTTTTCAACTGTCGGGTCACTGCATGCCAACCGGGGGTACAGAAAAGCAGGTTATTTCTGTTGAAAATTGTAGCAGAGCAATGCCCAGGATAAACGAAAATGACCGCCTTCGCGCAATTGGCATGATCCAGGCTGGTATGCGCCATCGCGCTGTCGCTACGCAATTTGGTGTACACATAAACAGTATTCAGGCTTTGTGGAGACGTTATCAACATGTTGGTAATGTCAGAGACCAACAATGTGCAGGCCGTCCACACGTGACGTCACGACAGCAGGACAACCACATCAGACTCGTGCACCTCAGGAATCGATTCCAAACGGCAAGTCTGACAGCGCGGACCATTCCTGGATTGCGTGCCATTAATCCCAGAACTGTACGGAATCGATTACGTGAACATGGTATCCGTCCGCGACGCCCGGCTGTCCGTTCAGTTTTGCTAAGACGTCATCGTGTAGCACGTTTGGCTTGGTGTAGAAGACACTTGCACTTTAATCGCCGTGACTGGGCGGGTATACTGTTTACGGACGAGTCCAGGTTTCACTTGGACAGCAGTGACAGCTGTTCAAGAGTGTATCGTCGTGTTGGAGAACGTTTTAGTGACACCTGTGTTGTGGAGCAACGTGCATTTGGCGGAGGCAGTGTCATGGTTTGGGGTGGCATCACGTCAACTGGACGAACACCTCTTGTGGTCATCGATGGCAATTTGAACGCTGTACGCTACCGTGACAACATTATTCAGGCTCACGTCATCCCATTTGTGCAAGGACAGCAACGTCACATCACGCTTCAGCATGACAATGCTAGACCTCACGTCGCCCGGGTGGTAATGGATTTTCTAGCACAGCAGAACATCGATGTGTTGCAGTGGCCTGCGGTCTCACCCGATCTTGCACCAATCGAGCACGTCTGGGATGAGATGCAACGTCGTGTACGTGCACTGCCTAACCAGCCGCTGACGTTGAGAGCGCTTGGTCAGACGTTAGTACAGATCTGGAACGGCATTCCCCAGGCATTCTTCAACAATTTGGTAGGCTCTATGAGGCGACGGTGCCAGGCCTGCATCGACACAAACGGTGGCCATACGCGCTATTAACTTTGTGAACTGTTTTTTTACCCCCCATGTCTTTCATCCCCAATACCGATGAAATGACGGATGCTGTGACATTTTAAATGAATTGACGTTTTGCTTAATTGCCTAATAAATAATGCTATATGATCATTTTATCGTTTTATGTCTTGAAATTATGTTTTTATCAACATGATAACCATACACAGTTACTTTTTTCCACTAGTATATATAGGAAATAATCTAAGACAATCTGTGGTCCTCTGCAACATCATACTCATTGTTACATCAGTCTTATCTTACAATGTAAGAGTCTTTTACAAAACTCATTAAGAATAATGGAAATACGGACATACATTACTTGTTTGATATACATAGACAGTGGTTATCCCAAAGTGAATAATTAAATCTCTATATGGTTGATGTAAACCAGTTGTGTATAAACACATACATGTACATCAAAGTATAATTGCTTGAAATCTGTACAAAATGTTCAGGTTTTCTTGTCCAAATGACATAAAGAGCCCATTAGGCCATAATAAAATAAATACTAGATTTTCAGCTCTGCCCACCCCAAATATAAAGGTCCACTACCATTTGTAGTCCCCTACCAGTCCCACCGGAAAGGACCATAGGTTTCGTCTCCATCCTCCTGTCTGTCTGTCTGTCTGTCACACATGGTTTTCAGCACTATTTTTTTCGCAATGTCTCAAGATACTGAACTGAAATTTTGCATCGCCTTATGATGTACTGTTACAGATCCAGGTTCTACTTTCATGGCTATTTACAAATTTTTTCACAGAGTTATTGCCCTTGAACATAGGAAATGTTGCCCTTGAACATGGTTTTTTCTTTTCTTTTTTCTGCTCCATTTAAAAAAAAAAATGATGAAAATGTAGCATTTATTCTGTTATGGCCTTAAACTATTTGATTATTTCTCTGAACATCAGATTAACTCTTTGATGAACATATTCTAAAATATATCATCCAGAACGTAATCTTTGTTGATTTGGCACCTGACAACTTAAACATTGCATATATATCATAACTAAATTATTAATAAATACTTGTACAATATACAAGATTATAAATGGACAATCTTTTTTACTGCTATCTTTAGAAAGGACCATTTTGCTGCATCATTTACGTGTACTATTAATATATATTAGAATACTAGAATACACGTAGAACCACAGTGCATTGTCATGGCAACCTATGTCAGGTTTAACATTCCGACATTAATATAAAAATGAAATGCCACATCTTATGGCTTTTGACTGAACACGCTAATTAAAGTTAATGAATTTACAATGATATTTCGTTGCTGACTTAGTGGTTGCCACAATGCTAGACGGACACATACATGTGTATATGGATATATCAGTATTGGATGATAATCAGCCCTGGGTACTTGTACGTAGGTAAGAGTGTTAATGAAGTAAAGACAATCCTACCTTTGACATGAATGCTTTAATGATTTATCTCTTGCTGTGCAGTGTCATGATTTTTAGACACTAGTCTTGTTTGATGTCAGAAGTATATTTGCTTTTCCAACAATATGAGCATTGATTTTTGTAAATTAATTTTTTCTTTCTTTTGGTTTTATGTTCTTTTTGTTTTTTTGTATGATTTTTAGACACTTGTTTGATGTCGGAGGTATATTTGCTTTTGCAACAATATAAGCATTGATTTTTGTAAATTAATTTTTTTTCTTTCGTTTTGTTTTTTGTTATTTTAGGGTTTTTGTGTTCTTTTTTTGTTCTGTTTTTTTTGTTCTACTTTTTATGGTCTTATGCAGTGATGTAGATGTAGCTGGGAGCTATGCAGATAAAGCAGCCAGCTGTTAGTATCATGCCTTTTGATTGATGTTTTTATATTTTTATGTCCCATGTAAGTTTCGATCGTGATGTATAAACACATCTCATCAGGGCTTGAAATAATAAGCTGTGAAAACTGAAAAATGGTATATTTTTTTTAGACCTAGCAGTTGAAATAGAAGTTAACTGATTAAAATTGCCCCCAAAATTGCAGGTTATTTTTCAAGAGAGAATGTATATATATACGATTATTGCATCTGTTATTATCTTGTGATTCTGTTGTATTTTATTTCCATAATGCTCCAAAATACATCTCAGAGGTCCATATTGTTCACACACTGTCCCAAAGCTTTCCCATGCCCCGTGCTGTCTCATTTCCAGCAGACCATATTTTTCTTTGCAGAACATATTTCTTTTAGCCTTCTATTTCAAAACAATAACAGCAGGTCATATTTTACTTTGTTTCGAGTTCTGCTTATGTATCCAAACCTATGAGAAAGGAAATTTGGCATAAACCATTTTATGGGTAATGTAAAATCAAATTCAGGTACCCCCCCCCCCCCCCCCCCCCCCCCCCCCCCAAAAAAAAAAAAAAACCCAAAACACAACTGATTATAAACAACTTAATTTGCACGAGATGCGTGCAAATGAAATGATCGTTCTCACAGTTTTCAGATGCTTGCTTGTCCTAAACTGAGAGTTCATGGTAACAAAAACAAAAAAAAAGTCTATAACAATTATCTCGGAATTTTGCGATGCGAATGGCAACATGATACATAACCAGCTACCTGCCTAGTTTAGTGAGTGTAGACAAAGGATACTGAAGCACGACATGTGACTATTGATGTTCCGTTGATAGATTATAAAAGAAAACTGAATGCTTGTGCTCTTCTGTTGTGTGATTATTGATTATAAAAATTCATAATTGATTGTCATAGAAATTGTTAATTGTTATTGCAGTGTTTGACAAATGTTTGAGAAAGTCACTATAGCCGTCACAGAAGCTTTGGCTGGTGCCCTATGTATTATTGGAATACAGTTGATAATTTCCACTAGCCCAGACCAAAAATTACTAGCCTTGACCAAGGACTAGTGGAGTTGTCAAATCCTGGTGATTGTTCCAACAGTTTACATACTGGAATTGAAAGGAAAGGAAATGTTTTTTATTTAATGACACACTCAACACATTTTATTTACGGTTATATGGCATCGGACATATAGTTAAGGACTACACAGATTTTAAGAGAGGAAAGCCACTGTTGCCACTTCATGAGCGACTCTTTTTGATTAGCAGCAAGGGATCATTTATATGCACCATCCCACAACCATGGCCTTTGCTACACCAGTTGTGGAGCACTGTGCTAGAATTGAAGTAAATATGCTGGTGTTCAGAGTTGTTTTCAGCTGTATTAAAGAAAATAAATACTGAATAGGTATTAAACTTTAAAGGTAAAAGTAACAATTTGTAGGGTCTCTACCCACTGTTGTGAATCCCTCTTAAGGCCATATAATTCTAACCAATTGTATAATTGAAAGTTGATCAGTTGGTGCCAACAGATTATCACTGACAATCCATGGCAAGATTCCAAACAATTCCCAACACTACACGTGACATTGAGAAAATTATTGTGATTCATCTGTTCTAAATTGTTAAATAAAAATATAGTCCAGATTGTGGCTTTAACATAAATAGTTGTAGTTTAAACGTGCAGAATGTGTTAAATTAAGCAGCCCCTCAAGCAATCTGAGTGTTCGTTAGTAAGCAGCAGGTTGCAATTTTCAGCGGCTCCAATGCCGCCAAAGCTCCCAGTTTTTAATGCTTAACAATTGCACATAGGTCTTACAGCGATAGAAATAAGCAGACATTTTCACTAGTCAGCCGGACAAGTACATGTAGAAATCTACTTGTCAGCCAATATTTATACTTGTCCAAATAAGTGGTTAGATTTATTCAAGTGCTAGGACAATATTTTTGACTGCTTAAAATTAAACTGCACTGAACATTTTGACTTGTTCACTGGGCAGGGGCAGGACGTAGCTCAGTGGCACAGCGCTCGCTTGATGCGTGGTCAATCTGGGATCGATCCCCATCGGTGGGCCTATTGGGCTATTTCTCGTCACAGCCAGTGCACCACAACTGGTATATCAAAGGCCATGGTTTGTGCTATCCTGTCTGTGGGATGGTGCATATAAAAAATCCCTTGCTACTAATCGGAAAGAGTAGCCCATGAAGTGGCGACAGCGGGTTTCCTCTCTCAATATGTTTGTGGACCTTAACCATGTCTGACGCCATATAACCGTAATTAAAATGTGTTGAGTGCGTCGTTAAATAAAACATTTCTTTCTTTGTTCACTGGGCAACCGTCGAGATACATTTTGCAGATTTTCACTTGTTGAGACAGACAAGTGCTTATTTCGAACACTGCTTAATGTTCTCAGTAGATTTAGCCGTCTGTTTTTGTTTTTTTTTGTCTAAAAGTCACCTACTTTCAAATCTTCTGAACACATTGCATTCCTTTTGTGTATTTAATAATTTCATATTAAACATTCAGACATTTTATGGCATCCAGGATTAATTTCTTTATTATTATTTTTTTTAATATATTTTTTGGATTTGTTGATTGTTTTGTTTGTTTGGATCTTAAAATGTACGTTTTTTGTTTCAGATGAACGTCCGTCATGGGATGCTGGCTTTTGCGAACTGTTCTACATGTCCGGCTACTTGATCCTGATGGTAGGACTAAAAACTCTGCATGCCTGGTCTACGGTACAAGATACTGTGCATGCCAGACATGTCAGAGAAGAAATCGCCTCCTAGAAAGGTCAGTCTATGCTTTTATTAATTTATTAACCGTTACGTAACGTGACAATGAGCAGCACACTGCTAATTTAACTGCTAATATTAGATGTGATTATATACTTATATGGGCAGGATGTAGCCCAGTAGTAAAGCACTTTTTTGATGCCCAGTCGGTCTAGGATCGATCCTCATTGGTGGACCTATTGGGCTATTTCTCATTCTTGCCAGTGTGCCACAACTGGTATATCAAAGGCCGTGGTATGTGTTATTATGTCTGTGGCATGGTGCATATAAAAGATCCCTTGCTACTAAATGTAGTGGGTTTTCTCTCTCAGATAATATGTTATAAAATTACCAAATGTTCAAAGATGAGAATCCTCCAGATGTATCAGGAATTCCGGATGTTTGCACTGTCCGATTATGGTTCGGGTTTTGTCAAAATTTGCTACGTTTCACACCAGGAGTCTGGGTTTTTTAGCAACCCAGTAATCCGGATTTTATACTTACGAAGTAGTCTGGGTTTTATACCAACCCAGCAATCCGGATTTTATACTTGTCCAGTAGTCCGGGTTTTATGCCAGCATTTCGGCGATTCCAACATGACCGCACTATATATTATCCACATATGTTATCTTCATTACCATTGGTCAGTTTTGATCTCTGAGATCTGTCAGCAGTGTAAATGTGCGTATTTGTTTGGACTACAGCGGTGTACGCCGGTCGATGCTCCCTCACATAACCGGTCAGTCAGACAAGTGACAGCAGCAAACTTGTTGGAAAATTCCAATAAGGCAGCCGTGTTTACATCTGCATCATTTAAACATAATATTTAATAATACAAAGTCAAGGACAAAAAATACTTCCAAAAACGAATGATTTTTTTTTATTGTAACATTTAGCCATAGCCTACAGCTGAAGACTTGAAATCAAATAATCAAAAAAGAATGGTAGAAAACCTTCTTTTTTTGTTGTCCGTTACACATTTTTAACAAATGATTAATAACACTACATACAACATAATTCGATATTTGGTTCAGAATGCAAGCTGTAGATGTGAGAGACAGGTGGTTGCAAAGATGTTTCTTGATAATCAATGTGTGTCAATTATTGTAAAAATATAAACTGTATTATAAAATTTAAGATAGATAAAAATATTGTGAAACCACCAAAATAAAATCAACTAAAAAAAACCCTTTAAAATGATCTAAACTAATAATTAGAAAAGGATTAATATTTTTACTTTCAGGCCATTATATTTTTTAAATTGTCTGGGGGAGCATTCCCCCTATACCCGTGACTGCCTCGCATTATAATTTATAACCTGCTAAACAGTATGTCATTTAAACAATGTTCTAAATAAGCCTCTGTAATTTTCAAGATTTTTTGGGATGGGGCATTCTCATCTATGAATGTTTGACATCCAATAGCCGATGATTAATAAATCAATGTGCTCTAGTAGTGTAGTTAAACAAAATAAAGCTTTATTATACTTATACTACTTAACTTTAGCCAGGGATATAGAAAATATTATACAGGGCTTCTAGAATTTTATAAAAAATCCACTAACCATGGGATCAGTGATTTTTAAAATATACTACCCATGATTAAAAATTCACTAGCCCTACTTTAAATAAATACATTTTTACTAATAGTAATAATTAGATATGTCACCTAAAGAGGAAAATTTAGCTTGAAAATCCTTAGAAAAAGGTGGAAGGATATTAATATTTACAAAATGCAGCATTTGACAAGGGTTTTTTCCACTAGCCGTCGGGCTAGTCGTAGTAATTATTTACTAGCCCAACACTGAATATCACTACCATAATCTAGAAGCCCTGAAATATGTCATGATAAACAATTTGTACACCTCTTAACTTTATGCGGGAATGTGACCAACGAGTCTATGCAATTTGTAGAGTAATACATGACTACAATTAGAAATGTCATCCATCAAACACAATAAATGCAGTTGCTTTACTTGATATGTTTTTCCAAATATCTCTAGCGAAAATTGAGTACATATAATGGTTGTGAGAGTCTTATTTACAGCCCTCGATGGTATAGTGTTTACATGATAGCATAAATAGCTGGGGGCCATTTCACTAAACATCGTGAGTTTACATCTGTTATACCGGTCGTGTGTTTGGCATCAATTTCACGTAGAAAAGTACATCATTACAGAAGCTGGAATACTTTAAAAGACAAAAGAAAATTAAATATGTGTTCTTCTAACTATATTTGTTGAACTATAATAGTATTAAGAATTGTGGTTTAGTCGTAGATTTATGTTTACGTGCAAAACTATGCTTATAATGTTTTGTGAAATTGAGCCCTGCTCTTTTGATATAGGGTCCAAATTTAACCACGGCAGTTAAGGCCGTGGTTGCCGTGCTTCCATTCTTGCTGTGGCATCCTGAAAATCAGGTGTCAATCAATGGCAACAAAAATTTGGGACTTTTGTCTTTTCTGATTGTAGAAAGGTCTTTGAGTTCAGTACTGTCATTAACACAACGACAGCTGCTGTAGGGTTGTCAGTATTTTAATCTAATTAGCAGGGGTGGGTGGGAATTCTCCTCAGATCAGCTGTTTTCCTCTCATGGAACATTGCGTTTCCTCGCATTTTAATCGTCCTTTCCTCCAAAATGTGTCAGATGGCACAGATTTTAACCTAGGATTTCAAGAATTTCTGGGGCCCTGTCTAGTTTTCTTCTTTTTTACAGTTCATCAGTTCCCAGCCCTGAATTAGACTTAACATTTCAGTGGTTTTGAGGTGAATTATTTTGAGGTCAGCATGTTTAGACTTAATTTGGGCGTGATTATTTTGGGCATATGTATTTTGGGTATGTTTATTGCTTCAACTTTGATGCAGTCTAAAGTCCTGGTAACCCTTTTAATTTTTGGTTAATCCATCATGACCATGTCAGTTATGTTCTAAATTTAATGTGTAAACCGGAATATCAAAAGTAGTGGTAAAGTGCGTACAGTTTTCACCATGAGCAAAATCAAGGCAAGCTGAAGATGATGGTCCTGAAATGGTGCCAGGTGAACAGTTAAAATAATTTTGCAAGGTAGTCAATGTGCTACACATCTAAACCTTTCCTGGCCGACACATACATGACGTACATATGTAGGGAAATGTCGGTGATCACTTACGGGTTTCCTCTTGAGACTACATGTCACATTTACCAAATGTTTGACATCCTATAGCCGATGAATCAATGTACTACATAGAGATTATTAAACGAGCTTGTGTGTCGTACTGATTTTACAAAACGAGTGTCAGGATTTTTGTATTGCCCAAACGAGAGTGAAAGTAATACATGAAACCTGACATGAGTTTCGTAAAATCAGTACGACTCACACGCGAGTGTAATAATTTCTTTATTATCCATATTGTTGTTGTTTTCTTTATGAATAGCAAGACCCAACTCAAAATGTTTCAGCGACATCTACAAGGAGACTACGAAATGACGTCATATTTTGAATGCACAGTTTCAGCTAGGCCTGGGGAAGCATCGTCATGTTATGACGTCACTTCCCAAAATTCCGTCATTGCACTTGTTATTACACGTGTGCTTCGTATGATTATTATTAACTCGTTTATGTTCAGTCATGTGAATAATAAAGTGGAATTGTTAACCATGGTCATGCACATTCAGAATAAGCTGTTTTAGTGCACGCTTGTCGTGGGCACAAATTCATGAGTGAGCAAGCCATTGTGTCCAAGACAGGAAAGATTGTTAAACAAAACAAGCTTTAATTTATAACATCCAAGAGTGGTCTGAAATGTTCATGAATTGGCATGGCTACTATGCCCTTTATAGGGAAGTTGTCATTATATGTATATATGTGTGTGTATGTATGTATTGATGTATGAATATCTATATATTGTATGTATATCGAGGTTGACTGTTACATAAATAGATATTAACGCACTGGCGCAGGGTATAATTAAATCCTTTCTGGCCTCACAAATTGTCCCATGCCGTTGCTGGGACTCGAACCTGTGGCACCAAATCGCCCACAAATTGCAAGACTAACCATGTATGTATGTATGTGTGTGTGTGTGTATATATGTGTGTGTATATGTATATATATATATATATATATATATATATATATATATATATATATATATATATATATATATATATATATATATATATATATATATATATATATATATATATATATATATATATATATATATATATATATATATATGTATATACATATACACAAGATGTCTTTTACAGAAGATTTAAATGTACTCCCATTTATACACTTTTTCTTTCAAGGTTGCACCTTGCCACAGAAAACAAATATTGATTTCTGCTTGCTTGTGTTTCTCATTATGCCATTAGACATCCTTTGACTTTCTTTTTGTAATTAGTGCTTAAAAGTTCATGGTTTGCAATGGTGCGACCATCTCGGGTATTGATGAATGTCTCGGGATCGATGACTCATGTATTCATTACTAATGAAACATTGAGTCATACCCGACTTGTTGTGTTAAACAAAAGACGCCAAATTTATCTTCAGATTAGGTAACTGGTTTAATTAGGGAATCTCTCCTCTTTGTTGTGTTTGTCAAGATTCTATTTTAAAATGATCACAAGTATTTTTAGCCTACAGCAATGTTTTTTTAACAGTGAATAATCAATCACAGCAGCCAGTAAATTATTGTTTTCAATAACAAGCTAAAAGTATATGTCTGATTTTAGAAATAATCTATTTTATTTATAAGTATGAACTAAGAACGTATGTGTTTCATTTAAGAAATTATCAATTTTTGTTTATCGGTATGAACTATACGTGTATATATAGGTACATATAATTCACTGACTGATGTATATCAAATGGATCTTGTGTAACAAAAGTTTTCATGATTTATTTATTTCACCGGTGGTGATTACAACTTGGTAAGTTGTAAAGGTTTTGGGTTGGATGTTAAAAGGTATTAATCACTTAGTCACATGTGTGTAATTTTCCTAAATAGCTGTGTATATAATTTAATAATTTATGATAAATGTTGATGTTTATATTAGTTACTGGTACAAGTCATAGTTTTTTGTGGGGGTTTTTAAGACTTAAAAGTGCATAAAATTAGCATGTGATAATCACACTTTGCAAATTTGGCCCATATTCTTAAGTTTTGTATTAGATGCATTATGTTTGAAAATGTATTTCCAAATTTATTTTACCTTAGCCACACAGAATGCAACCAAATAAAGGCCATTTGATAATTACTGAATGAGATTTTTAGTGTATTTTTTGTGAAATACATTCCGATTTGCTCAAAAATTATATACTAATTCAACTTAACACTTATTTGACAAATTGACAAACTGTTATGCTGGTTATTTGAAGGTATGTAGATTTCTTTTTACATTTTTTTGTTTGTTTTTGATTTGCTTATTTATTTATTTATTTGTTTATTGCAGGAGAAGCCACAGTATGTGAAAACGCCACAATCTGAAAGTAAGGGAATGAAAAGAAAACTTATTATTACTGAAAGCGTGCAGGAAGATGATGGTTAGTGGATTTTATTATTTTGTTAAAATATTTTCTTTAATAACATGTTGGGTGTAGTCAAGGCTCTCAGGGTTTCCTCTCTAAGACTACATGCAGACTATCCAGAGATCCGACTTTTTCAGACTCTTTGGTCTTTGTCCTATTTTTCTAACTTTTTCTTAAAAATACCAAGTTTTTCCTACTTTATCCTAATTTTTTGTTTTACTTTACCACACACAGTTTCAAAATGCTGCTAATTGTAGTTAAAGCGTGCATATTGCTTGTGTTATTATAAAAGTGAACAGTTATGGGACAGTTTTGTGGATGGGATTTTTTTGTGGCAAGATATATCTCCCAATTTGCTGCACCAGACAATCTCAACCTATTAAATTTACACCCTGAAAGTCAGTGTGAGATCAAATTTAAATATGCACCTTTTTGAGTTAACACATTCGTTTACCTAGTGTGAAAATCGTTTCAGTCCTATTTTTGTCTTACTTTTTCTTTCTATTTTCCTACTTTTTTCTTTCTATTTTCCTACTTTTGTCCTACATTTTCTATATTTTTATACCTTTTTCTTAAAGGTGTGCTGGACAGCCTTTTTGACATCCTGTTTGACATTCAGTAGCCGATGATTAATAAATCAATGCTTTAGTGGTGTTGTTAAACAGTATTAACTTTAACTTTTAACTATGTTAATACTGGTCCATTTGCCTGGGAAATGGTTTGTGTAGGGCAAGTAAAATGTCCTCTAACAACTCTAAAAATAAGTTTTTATGAATTTAAAGCTGTAACATATTTGACAGTTTTATTTTTTTAAATTTAATAAAAGATGTTTTGCTGAAACAACCAGCTCTCAAAATATATTATGGCAATCAGCGGCAGAGCTGGGCGGTATACGGTATATATCGTTCGGTATCAGTATCATACCAATGCCGATTTACTATATCTAGCAAATTTCAGTATTGAAAAAAAAATTCCTGGTACTTAGTAAAGCACTAACATATCTGACGAACACAAAAAAATGGGTTGGGTATAAATCCGACGAGAGCCATATGTATGGAATTTAAGTTATTTAGATAAAATTAGTGGGTGAGACTTAACTCACACATGTATTTAAAGCTGAGTATACCAAAAATACTGCTCCATATCAGTATCAGTATTAGTATTGTGTCAGTACCACCGATGTCAAGGTAAATCACCCCAAAAATACTGATACCGAACCTGAAATTTCAATACCTCCCAGCTGTAATCAGCAGTGCTGCACAAAAACTGTATCAGGTTGACCTGCATAGCATGTTTATTATTATCAGTTATTGACTTATTTATTTAATACGGTTAAGGATCCACGGGGCCTGTAGCACAAATAACAGTGGGACCTCCTTCCCTGGATACATATTTTGTAACCCCCTCGGGGAGAGGGGAAAAAAATGACCTGAGGAAAATAAATGTACACCTCACTGTGGTGTCCCCTAAAGCACGGGGCCCATAGCACATGTTACATGTGCTAGTAGGATAATCCGGCTCTGTACATTTTAATGTTCATAAGCAAATTGTGATTGTGGTACCAAGTAATTGGTCCCTGTTTTAGGGTGGCATTTTCTGTAATTTCAAATATATATATATATATATATATATATATATATATGGAAGTCTACTGTGATCTACGGTAAGTGTACTGTAATTTCAAATGAATGTACTGTGATTTCAGATAAGTGTACTGTGATTTCAGATAAGTGTACTGTGATCTGGGATAAGTATACTGTAATTTCAAATAAATGCTGTTGATTTCAGATAAGTGTACTGTGATTTCAAATAAGTGTATTGTGATTTCAGATAAGAGAATTACACCAAAACGAAAACGAGGCTTGACCTTGGATAGTTCTCCTGAACCCCCAGCCCCTCGAACCCCTGGAAGCATCTCACGGATGACTATGCCTCTGTCGGAGCGTCAACAGATGGCTCTGTTGATGAGGATGACCGATGACAACTCTCAAGGAGGTTGGTTAAATATTATTGTTAAAGAGTAAATTCGATTAGGCGTATCATAAAATATTGTTTGTTTTCGGTTACCCGACCGACCCTAATTTGAACCTGCCGATCCTAAAACTTTTTTTGTATATCCAAAAATGTGTTTTTAATATAACAACGATTTCCACGAAAACATTCCAAAACTATCACAAGCACTAATTTGGTGTCATTTAGGGGATAACCCTACTGTGTTTTCCGATTTGCGGACGTATATCGGTGGTTTTACTGTCGCAAATTTAGTTTTATTGGCGACCCGTTAGCCACGAAATGTTTTCTTCTAACAGTTGATTGATGGAGTTCCTTCCCTTCAAATTGAAGTTCGGTAACTTTTGGGCGAAGAGTCGGAAAATTATTTTCACGAATGTATGCGATATTTTCCAATTTACTCTACATCTAGCGTAGTGAGGTGTTCCAATTAACCTTCTGACTACTGCAGGCGAGATATCTCGCCCAACGTCACGTCAGTCGATATACTGTACACTGTATACAGTGCATTCCCCAATTCATATTTCCCGCCGTTTTGCACACGACACTCACCGGAAACGGAAATATAATTAAAGAAAAATGATTTTTTTTCAAAATGGTGGTTTTTGTTTTGATTTTTTCAATTGAAAATACCTTGAAATTTTTAGTTCAAAAAGTGGTTTTCGGCAAGTATTTTAGCTTGACAACAATGGCGGCACGTCGCGGTAATTTTCAAGGATCGATAGCTGATTGTAACAGCTAATTTAATAATAAATTTGATCGTTTTACCAACAACGAAAATTACCAAATATTGCAATATGAATCGTAGTTCGGGTTTTAAAAAAAATTCTGGTCAGAAAACCACTGTTATTGGGAATAATGGACATAAATACTGGACAGCTGGCCACAAATGCCCTAAGTAAACGCAACTTTTTCGATTTTTTGCCTAATTTTAACCACCATTAGCCGATCTAAAACAATAAAAATTACAAAAAAAGACACGAAAATAATACTTACCGATTCATATATGAACTTTATTTCATGTATTTATGAAAAATTTGAGTGAATATATGTGAGTAAAAATTATAAACTTGTACCCACTCAACGTGGTTTTTGTTAAAAATTAATCCAGTAGTCTAAAGGTTAATAATAATAATAATAATAATAATAACTGTATTTAATGATTTATTCCAGCGACAAACTGGCCTTGTAGAAATTTAGTGACCTTCTGATAAACTAGGGGAGGGAATGTTTACCGATACTGATGGAGTTTACTGCCAAATCAAATGATTAAATATGTCAGTAAGATCTCGATGCGTTTCGTTACTTTTTGTAAGTGGTCACTGGGAACTTCGCGGGTTTCCTCTAAAAACAGTGTCAGAATGACCATGAGTTTGACGTCCAATAGCCGATGATATTAAAGATAAAAATCAATGTGCTCTAGTGGCGTCGTTAAATAAAACAAACTTCAAACCAAGTGCGTACTTTAATACTGGATGCATACAGAATAAAACTAACATTGCAAATTATAAAATTGGTAAGTCTACCATTTCTTAGATACACTAGGAAAGATAATATTCATAACATTTTTTTTTAAATGTTATTGTTGGACAGATAAATATAGAACCCTTCTTGTCAGTTTTCATTAAAAGAAATTGTTATAACTTATTTACTGGTTTCTATCCAATTGAGGTTCAACCAAGTCTGTCCTGGACCAGTACAGAAGTTCAGTGTTAGTATGAGAGTAAACCTGCCTATTATTAAACAGCAAAGGGTCTTTTGTATGTACCTCCCACAGATAGGTTAGCACCATGTTGCCCTCAAAATCAAATTGCCTTGCCTTTTATAAATTTATAAGTTGCCCATGTAAAAAGAAGCCTTTAAACACACCTATGTGGATAGTACTACATATTTCCTTTTTTTAAAATTAAGTTATGAAATAGATATAGAAAATAAAATAGCCATAAGGTTTTTGTCCTTTTGAAAATTGTATAATTGGAAAAAAGCCCTTATATTTAAAACTGCACATAAAATATGCCCCAAAACGTCACTTTACCATGCCTTACTTCATTTCTAGGGAAAACACTGTTGAATGATATTGTTGGTTTGCATAATGCATTTCTATACATGCAGATGTTATTTTGGATATCGGTAATCAACACCTTTATTTAATATCCATAAATAAAATTATTTTCCAAAATAAAATATTTATCCTACCTACCTACCCTATATTTTTCCAGCATGTAATAGGAAACAAGTAATTAATTTTTTTTCGGCCTTATTACTGTGTGCAAGCTGATACCACCCCTGCAATTAAGAAAATGTCTACAGCAAAAAACATGCTTTGGGATCGAATTTAGTTCACAGCAAAAAAGTACTGTGGAGAATTAAAATTGCTGAGGGTAATTGCAGGGGTTGAAAAAAGTAGAAAATTGTACGCTTGCCATTTTTGGGACTTCACACACACTTTTACTGTTGTGAACAATTTGGCTTACTTCACCAGTTTTCGTAATGAGTTCATATTGTGTAGGCTATGGTAACCAGTGTTAATTCAATTCCATTTTTTTATATAATTATATGAACAATATAAATTACTTGGCCTACATGAGATAATCTATTAGTATTAGATTTGAAAAGTAAACTATACTCTTCAAAAAAAGAAACGCAAAAGGGTACAAATGGGTTATAACTCCGATTTTATGTTTCCTACCGGTTCATGCTTTGTGAATATAAGGTCATTGCATGTCCCAAACACATTCCCACGGTTACATTCGATAAAACGCAGCTACTGTACAATAAAGTTGCAAAATGTGAATATTCGCAAAAACGCAGCCACGTGCAAACCATGTCACCACTGCACGTGCGTTGTCTGCACGTGCAACATGAACACCGACAGTATAAAAGTGCAGGGTGTTCGCTTGCCTGGCCTCTGTATCTGGCCGACAGTTGACAATCCAGGACATGCCACGTCTCAGTGAACCGCAGAGAAACAATGCCATCGGCCGACTAGACGCAGGCGATTCCAGAACGGCCGTTGCCAGGGCATTCCATGTGTCCCCAAGCACCATCTCCAGACTGTGGGACCGTTACCAGCAACATGGATCAACACGTGACCTCCCTAGATCCGGTCGACCACGGGTCACTACCCCCGGGCAGGACCGCTACATCCGGGTACGCCACCTTCGGGAACGATTGACTACTGCCACCTCCACAGCCGCAGCAATACCAGGTTTGCGCAGGATATCCGACCAGACCGTACGGAACCGCCTACGTGAGGTAGGAATTTGTGCCAGACGTCCAGTTCGAGGTGTCATCTTAACACCACAACACCGTTGACTCCTACTGCAGTGGTGCCAGATTCATCGACAATGGCCTCAACTGCGATGGAGACAGGTGTGGTTCAGTGACGAGTCCCGATTTCTGCTCCGACGTCATGATGGAAGATGTCGCGTGTATAGGCGTCGTGGTGAACGTTATGCGGCAATCTGCGTGCAGGAAGTGGACAGATTCGGCGGGGGTAGTGTCATGGTGTGGGCAGCCATCTCACACACTGGCAGAACTGACCTGGTCCACGTGCAGGGCAACCTGAATGCACAGGGCTACATTGACCAGATCCTCCGGCCACACATCGTTCCAGTTATGGCCAACGCCAACGCAGTGTTCCAACATGACAACGCCAGGCCTCACACAGCACGTCTCACAACGGCTTTCCTACAGAACAACAACATTAATGTCCTTCCTTGGCCATCGATATCACCGGATTTGAACCCAATTGAGCATCTATGGGACGAGTTGGACCGACGCCTCCGACAGCGACAACCACAGCCCCAGACCCTGCCCGAGCTGGCAGCAGCCTTGCAGGCCGAGTGGGCCACCATCCCCCGGGACGTCATCCATACTCTGGTTGCTTCAATGGGCAGGCGGTGCCAGGCAGTTGTCAACACACGCGGAGGCCACACCCGGTATTGACTCCAGATGACCTTGACCTTGGTGGTGTGTCCTATCACTTACTCACAATGGACTAGAGTGAATTGTGAACAATCCTGCAACATTTGGTAATTATCGGACTCACCATTCAATAATTGAATCAATTCTCCAAATGTTACGACAATGTGGTTTTGCGTTTCTTCTTTTGAAGAGTATATTTGTAATCAACTGTAAATTAAATAATGTGTAGGCAAAGGAGTTCTGTTTGAATCTTGATCGGTACATCTTCGAAGATGTTTATTAAGCCAGTATTTTCCCCATTAGCCTAGCAAAGAGAAATACTGGTCATATATTAAAAGCTTGAATGGAAGCTATGGTCATGTCACGTTTTAAATTTTTAGTGTATTATTGAACGGGTATTTCTATTACTATTAGCTACATAATGTATGATAAGTGCTGATTTGATCAAAAGTGGCAATCAGGGTACAAAGTTTTACATGCGCAGTTTGTTTAGTGTAATATGCGTTGTTTTTCACAGTTGTTAGATTATGTGCACTGTACGAACGTCATCACACTCGCGCACCTTAAAAAAGAAGATTCGAGTACAACATTTGCATACTTGTAAGGATATACTTTCAGTACACCCATCAGTATTATTAGCCACTTTATAAGTTTATTCACTAGTGATGTTATGATGGAAGGTGTTCAGTGACCCACAAAATGAGTTTCTGTGTGCATGGACTTTGGATGTAGATTTTTATATATGGTCAAGTGAATAGTTCTGACATTGTTTTCATCTGTGAATGTACGAGTTTCCTTGTACATTGACTATGGAGGTAGGTTTGTATATATGGTCAAGTGAATAGTTCTGACATTGTTTTCATCTGTGAATGTACGAGTTTCCATGTACCTTGACTATGGAGGTAGGTTTGTATATATGGTCAAGTGAATAGTTCTGACATTGTTTTCATCTGTGAATGTACGAGTTTCCTTGTACATTGACTATGGAGGTAGGTTTGTATATATGGTCAAGTGAATAGTTCTGACATTGTTTTCATCTGTGAATGTACGAGTTTCCTTGTACATTGACTATGGAGGTAGGTTTGTATATATGGTCAAGTGAATAGTTCTGACATTGTTTTCATCTGTGAATGTACGAGTTTCCTTGTACATTGACTATGGAGGTAGGTTTGTATATATGGTCAAGTGAATAGTTCTGACATTGTTTTCATCTGTGAATGTACGAGTTTCCTTGTACATTGACTATGGAGGTAGGTTTGTATATATGGTCAAGTGAATAGTTCTGACATTGTTTTCATCTGTGAATGTACGAGTTTCCTTGTACATTGACTATGGAGGTAGGTTTGTATATATGGTCAAGTGAATAGTTCTGACATTGTTTTCATCTGTGAATGTACGAGTTTCCTTGTACATTGACTATGGAGGTAGGTTTGTATATATGGTCAAGTGAATAGTTCTGACATTGTTTTCATCTGTGAATGTACGAGTTTCCTTGTACATTGACTATGGAGGTAGGTTTGTATATATGGTCAAGTGAATAGTTCTGACATTGTTTTCATCTGTGAATGTACGAGTTTCCTTGTACATTGACTATGGAGGTAGGTTTGTATATATGGTCAAGTGAATAGTTCTGACATTGTTTTCATCTGTGAATGTACGAGTTTCCTTGTACATTGACTATGGAGGTAGGTTTGTATATATGGTCAAGTGAATAGTTCTGACATTGTTTTCATCTGTGAATGTACGAGTTTCCTTGTACATTGACTATGGAGGTAGGTTTGTATATATGGTCAAGTGAATAGTTCTGACATTGTTTTCATCTGTGAATGTACGAGTTTCCTTGTACATTGACTATGGAGGTAGGTTTGTATATATGGTCAAGTGAATAGTTCTGACATTGTTTTCATCTGTGAATGTACCAGTTTCCTTGTACATTGACTATGGAGGTAGGTTTGTATATATGGTCAAGTGAATAGTTCTGACATTGTTTTCATCTGTGAATGTACCAGTTTCCTTGTACATTGACTATGGAGGTAGGTTTGTATATATGGTCAAGTGAATAGTTCTGACATTGTTTTCATCTGTGAATGTACCAGTTTCCTTGTACATTGACTATGGAGGTAGGTTTGTATACATGGTCAAGTGAATAGTTCTGACATTGTTTTCATCTGTGAATGTACGAGTTTCCATGTACCTTGACTATGGAGGTAGGTTTGTATACATGGTCAAGTGAATAGTTCTGACATTGTTTTCATCTGTGAATGTACGAGTTTCCTTGTACATTGACTATGGAGGTAGGTTTGTATACATGGTCAAGTGAATAGTTCTGACATTGTTTTCATCTGTGAATGTACGAGTTTCCTTGTACATTGACTATGGAGGTAGGTTTGTATACATGGTCAAGTGAATAGGTTCTGACATTGTTTTCATCTGTGAATGTACGAGTTTCCTTGTACATTGACTATGGAGGTAGGTTTGTATACATGGTCAAGTGAATAGTTCTGACATTGTTTTCATCTGTGAATGTACGAGTTTCCTTGTACATTGACTATGGAGGTAGGTTTGTATACATGGTCAAGTGAATAGTTCTGACATTGTTTTCATCTGTGAATGTACGAGTTTCCTTGTACATTGACTATGGAGGTAGGTTTGTATACATGGTCAAGTGAATAGTTCTGACATTGTTTTCATCTGTGAATGTACGAGTTTCCTTGTACATTGACTATGGAGGTAGGTTTGTATACATGGTCAAGTGAATAGTTCTGACATTGTTTTCATCTGTGAATGTACGAGTTTCCTTGTACATTGACTATGGAGGTAGGTTTGTATACTGGTCATGAATAGTTCTGACATTGGTAGGTTTGTATATATGGTCAAGTGAATAGTTCTGACATTGTTTTCATCTGTGAATGTACGAGTTTCCTTGTACATTGACTATGGAGGTAGGTTTGTATATATGGTCAAGTGAATAGTTCTGACATTGTTTTCATCTGTGAATGTACGAGTTTCCTTGTACATTGACTATGGAGGTAGGTTTGTATGTATGGTCAAGTGAATAGTTCTGACATTGTTTTCATCTGTGAATGTACGAGTTTCCTTGTACATTGACTATGGAGGTAGGTTTGTATATATGGTCAAGTGAATAGTTCTGACATTGTTTTCATCTGTGAATGTACGAGTTTCCATGTACCTTGACTATGGAGGTAGGTTTGTATGTATGGTCAAGTGAATAGTTCTGACATTGTTTTCATCTGTGAATGTACGAGTTTCCTTGTACATTGACTATGGAGGTAGGTTTTTATATATGGTCAAGTGAATAGTTCTGACATTGTTTTCATCTGTGAATGTACGAGTTTCCTTGTACATTGACTATGGAGGTAGGTTTGTATGTATGGTCAAGTGAATAGTTCTGAGATTGGTTTCCTCTGTCAGTGTACGAGTTTCCTTTTACATCAACCTTGTAGGTAGATTTGTATATATGGTCATGTGAATAGTTTTGAAATTGCTTTTCTCTGTCAATGTACAAGTTTCCGTGTACATGCACTTTGGAGGTAGATTTCGAGATTGTTTTCCCATCTGTGAATGAACTCTAGAGGTAGAGTTATATGTGATCAAAGTTGTTTTCCTCTGCGTTGGTCATTATTCAGGCTTTGATTGGGAGATGAGAATGTCAAACCATTATAACTTAAAGAAATTCTTTGGGTTGCAGTAATGTTTTAGAAGACAAAAACCAAGTGTTATACATTGCAGAGTTTATGGAAATCACTGAAGACTGAGATTTGTTTTAACAGTCGGCATACCCCAAATGTTTAAATAAAATTAATTAGTGTCAGATACGCTCTATTGATTTTTGAAAGATTTCTGTTGAATCATTTAACTGGTTATGTTTATTAAAGGGACAGACCCAAGTTTCAACCCGTGAAAATTAACACTAAGTTTAGTTAATCTACAAACCTGTAACGCATTTGGATAAAGTTATAACTGAGTGAAACATGAGTCTGTGACTTTGAAATGGTGAAATACCCTATAAAAATAAACTCAAATCCATAACTGTTACTTCTCAGATGCATGTGTGTTTTTAAAAATATGAAAAATGCTTTTTGTGATATTAAAACACCAGGATGACCAAAAACACTTCGAATATATGGAAATGGATAATCTAAACAATAAAATCTAAGTAAAGTATGATTTCAGTTATCAAAAATGCCTCTAATAGTAAAATATATGCCTTAGTGTTTAAAAACTTGGGTGTGTTCCTTTAAGCAGCTTGTTTAATTTGTCATATGTGTGTACCACTTTTCAGTGATATGTCATTTCTGATGTCTTGTACTATATTCACATACAGTAAAACTCTATAAACCGGAATTCTGAACACCCCTTAAACCAGACGTTTTACTTGGTCCTCTGGATGTCCAGTTTAAAGAGGTTTCACTGTATCTTTTTTAGGTCACGTTATCGAGGAGGTGTTGAAAAATATGTTATGAATTCCAGATTTTTGTTAGAGAATAAAAATAACCATGACAACCAAAAGTAACTCTTGTGATATACAATTCTCCTCGTCAAACTGATGGTGTGAATAACAAAAATTAGTGCCAGTCCAGGGCACAATATTTCACGAGAACCATTGTTCTGTTCGCGTGTCGCTTATGCAACTTTAAATTCACGAAAACTGCCAGTCAGTTACGTGGTGAACAATTATTATTCTAAAGTTAAAATAATATATATATGAGTAATGAAAGTAAAAATCACTTTATGTTTTAAATACTTTTGAACCACCACTGTAGCACAGAACCATAGTTCAAGTGTTTTAGGATTAGGTAGGCCTAACTATTCAGTTACGAGAACTATATTCACGTGAAATGAGATTTTGAAATAATGTTCCCTGCAGTTTTTTTTACACTACGTACACCTAGTTTGTTCCGTCTGTATACTTCAGAAATATCACCAGCTGTTGTCATAACACTATCTGACTTTCTGTATCGAAGTTTGTTTAAACTTATCTGGTTCTTTAATGGTAATGGTATTGCCTGAATATATTAGAACACCAAGGCAGGACACATTACTTCATTTGGACACTTCTGATCGCAACTTTGTTAAGCAAAATTTAAGTTCACACTAACTGCTGATCGATTATGTGGTGAACCCTTACGTTTTAAATTAACAGTTGCAAACTATTTTAAGAAATTTTGGATATTTGAAATGTACGCTATAACATTTGCATGGCTTGAAAGCAAAAAGTAGTCTATTTTTAGACTTAACAGATAAAATAGAAATTCATCAGCATAAACCATAATAAAAAATTGCAGGTTATTTTTCAAGATAAAGATGTTGACGGTTATCTCATCTTCTGTTGCATTATGATTCTGTTTTAATTTCATAATGCTCTAAAATGCATCTCAGAGGTCCTACATATTGTACACACTATCCCAAATACTCCACTCAACCTGTGGTGTGTTTTTTTCCAGCAAGCCATTTTTTTCTTAGCAGGACATATTTCTTTTGACCTGGTATTTTTTAAAATTTAACCGTGCAGGCCTTATTTTAGTTATTATTTTGAGCCCTGCATTTGCAAAATCAGTTTTCTCAAAATGCATTTGGAATGTTAGTGTAGTACAGAACAGTAGTAAGTATGTTAAAAGTAGGTTAACGTATTCACTAATTACTGTAGATCCTGAAATTAACGCGTCCCAAAATTAATGTGAGTGACTGTGGGCAGACTAAAATGTGACATGAAATGAATGCAAGTGGCATCCATATGGAATATTACTTTCTTAATAACATACACGTCTGTGTACTTTCGGTTAAATCCAAGTGACAGGTGTCTTCAATGAGATCAACTCACTAACATGTCTGTGTACACATCAATTAACCTGCTTAGTCCCTATGTTTTTCGTGAGATCAACACAAAGCATATTTTGCAGCAGTCATTTACCTAACCTGTATAGTTACCTAAATCTGGCTAAACATTAGCATATATGTGCCATTACAACTGTATCTTCATAAGATATGCCGAGAAACTTTGCAGCGGACTTGAACCCATTCATGCGCGATGAATCATGTCAGCTTTTGCTGGACTGTTGGACAATTAGTCTGTCTTGCCTACGATAAATTGTGCTCCGATTGCTTTATGAATGTATTAGAATTTTAATCTGTGTTTGTTTTAATAGCATGTGACATAGCTTGCTAGACTATTGCTGAACAAAACAGAAATAAATGCGTCATATCATTAATGCAAATAACATGAACTCACATTTTTCGCATTAATATTATGATCACATTAATTTCAGGATCTACAGTAAGCAAATATAATTCACATAAACATTTGGTTGCCTAGGTAAAAAGATCCCATTAACCAACTTCCCGTTTGTGACAGTAAGATTTTGAAATTTTGTCTTCTGCAGAAGTACCGTAAGTGGTTTTGATGGTACAAATTTTAAAAAGTATTCTTAGCTCTGATTTCGGTCAATTTTAGTGCTTTTCAGCTTCCGTGTAATAGTATTGATTTGAAATGAAGCTCTCACTGTGAAAATATTACTAACTTTTATATCTCGGTCTAGTGTGTCCGACTTTATATTACTGTTTAAAGCCATCATATTGTATTCCATGTGAGTTTCATTTGTTTTTTATGTGGAAATTATTAACCCCACTATCATGTGGATCTATTGGGCTTTCTTCTCAGTTATGTAGCTCAGTAGGTGAGAGCTTACCTGGGTTTCATTGGGTCATAAGATCAATCTTCTTGTCCCCACTCCCCCAAACCCACAGACACACACTCCACCCCACACCCACACCCAGCTTCTTTTAATTCTTGTCTTGCTGGTATATTAAAAGACTTGTTATATTACGTCAAACACAAAAATTGCTTATTTTATCAATATTTCATGAAAAACACAACATAATACATAAAGTAGGTAAGGAAAATATACGGGAAATAACAACACACCACCAAAGTTATTGTTTTGTCAGATTTTTTTAGTAATTATCTTTAAAAAAAAAACCACATTACGATAACTGCAAAGAAATATTATTTTATGGAGTGGCAACAGCGGATTTCCTCTCATTATCTGTGTGACCATATGTCTCATGCCATATAACTGGAGATTAAGTAATGGAGAATACAGGGTTAACTGTCAGTTCCTCTCATTATCTGTGTGACCATATGTCTGATGCCATATAACTGTAGATTAAGTAATGGAGAATACACGGTTAACTGTCAGTTCCTCTCATTATCTGTGTGACCATATGTCTGATGCCATATAACTGTAGATTAAGTAATGGAGAATACACGGTTAACTGTCAGTTCCTCTCATTATCTGTGTGACCATATGTCTCATGCCATATAACTGTAGATTAAGTAATGGAGAATACAGGGTTAATTGTCAGTTCCTCTCATTATCTGTGTGACCATATGTCTGATGCCATATAACTAGATTAAGTAATGGAGAATACACGGTTAACTGTCAGTTCCTCTCATTATCTGTGTGACCTTATGTCTGATGCCATATAACTGGAGATTAAGTAATGGAGAATACACGGTTAACTGTCAGTTCCTCTCATTATCTGTGTGACCATATGTCTGATGCCATATAACTGGAGATTAAGTAATGGAGAATACACGGTTAACTGTCAGTTCCTCTCATTATCTGTGTGACCATATGTCTGATGCCATATAACTGGAGATTAAGTAATGGAGAATACACGGTTAACTGTCAGTTCCTCTCATTATCTGTGTGACCATATGTCTGATGCCATATAACTGGAGATTAAGTAATGGAGAATACACGGTTAACTGTCAGTTCCTCTCATTATCTGTGTGACCATATGTCTGATGCCATATAACTGGAGATTAAGTAATGGAGAATACACGGTTAACTGTCAGTTCCTCTCATTATCTGTGTGACCATATGTCTGATGCCATATAACTGGAGATTAAGTAATGGAGAATACACGGTTAACTGTCAGTTCCTCTCATTATCTGTGTGACCATATGTCTGATGCCATATAACTGGAGATTAAGTAATGGAGAATACACGGTTAACTGTCAGTTCCTCTCATTATCTGTGTGACCATATGTCTGATGCCATATAACTGGAGATTAAGTAATGGAGAATACACGGTTAACTGTCAGTTCCTCTCATTATCTGTGTGACCTTATGTCTGATGCCATATAACTGGAGATTAAGTAATGGAGAATACACGGTTAACTGTCAGTTCCTCTCATTATCTGTGTGACCATATGTCTGATGCCATATAACTAGATTAAGTAATGGAGAATACACGGTTAACTGTCAGTTCCTCTCATTATCTGTGTGACCATATGTCTGATGCCATATAACTAGATTAAGTAATGGAGAATACACGGTTAACTGTCAGTTCCTCTCATTATCTGTGTGACCATATGTCTCATGCCATATAACTGTAGATTAAGTAATGGAGAATACACGTTTAACTGTCAGTTCTTGAAAAATAACCCATGAGCCCTGTAGAGGCGAGTGGGTTGTTCTTCAAGAATCGACATTTAACCATGTATTCTCCAGCTTAATCCATTATTCATTTTAAAAAATTACGTGACTGCTAAATTAACTTCTATTTGATCTTTTTTAATGAAAATATTGGTTAAAATGGCAAAGAACATTTACAAAACTAATAACCCAAAATGAAACTAACCCGAACGATTCGGTCAAGAAAACCTCAGCAGTGGATAGCTGGCATTAAACTTGCTAAACGTGTAATCTGCGATTTCCTATTCAGGTTCTGCCAATCTTCGTTGTGTTCCGCCAAAATAAATTACTAACACTAGTGTCAGGTTTATAAGGCTTAAATTACATGTTCATTTGATGATGCAGATGCTTGGCCTTGTGAGCTAATGCGTTGTACTTATTTACAATGTACAAGTTCTGTTGGTAGTGGGTTCAAATCCCTGTGCCGAACTCATAAAAAGTTCAAATTGCATTGTTTCACAGGTGTTGATTCTTGAAAAATAATCTACACCTTGAACAATAGTGTGACATCACAGATATGGATTAAAATGTGTTGTTAAATAAAACATTTCAGTGGTCAAAATAGTGCTGTCCCGACCAGAGGCCTAGTTCACTAAACTCTGGCAATTTTGCGATCTCACATTGCAATGGTAAAAGACTTACAAAGAGGATGTTTTGTTGTCTAGCAGAGCCTAAGAGACCTTTGTGAATTAGACCCCTGGAGATGTTTTTGCCTGTTGGACCGGCAATCATTTTACCTTTATATTCACACTTTACTTGGCCTGGCAGGTCTTGATTCGGGTGGCAAAATGTGTAGCTTTCTGGATGGAATATCTGGCAGGAATTTTAATCAGTTTCGACCCCTGCATCTACTCCTCTTCTTATTTATAAATATTTACTGTTCAATTGGGTTTGGTTTTTTTCAGATGCATCACCAAAGGCTCTTTCTTCGCCCCCACCCATGTCATCAGCAAAGAAAACCCCGGGAGACAAGAAGGTAAACAAGAGAAATGACCGAGGAGAAACGTCCCTTCACATGGCTGCCAAGCGTGGCGACATCAAACAAACAAAGAAACTCATTAAGGCTGGGGCCAATGTGAATGTCAAAGATTACGCTGGTAAGTATTTCGTCATCGGGTGTTACAATGATATAGAGTTCTGGGTGGGTGGCTGGATGGATGGATGGGTGGGTGGATGTGTCGGTTTGGGGATATATGTGTGGGTGGGTGGGGATGGATGGGTGGGTGTATTGGTGAGTGGGCTTGGATGGATGGATGGGTGGGTGGGCGGGTGGGTGGTTGTTTTATTGGATAGATGGATATATAACGACACCCCATACACATTGGTTATTGAGTATCCTGATAACTTTTTAAAATACATAAAATGGTCTTCAGACTTTACTGAGAATAGCTATAAAAAAAAATTCTGTTGGCATTTGTTTTTGTTTTAGCCTTTTATTTTTATTTTAGATTAATTTTTATTTTAAAAATTAGAAGATTGATTTTGTTTTATATTATTTTTTTGTTCTGTCATAAAGATAATGACCAATTTCTATTATTATTAGACAGTTAGAAATGTATTTTGGTTAAGACACTCGAGACCACGTTAAATTTGTATCCGGTGGTCAGTTGATAATAAATACAAATATAAGTGGTCAGTACCAATTGACAAAATAATTTTTACATTCAATTTTGATACTAATGTGAACATTCAAAGATGATGTATGTTTTTATTATCAGACATGTCATCACAACATTAACCGTGTATCCAGTAGTCATTAGTAACAAAATTTATTATTTTGCTTTTTAGGCTGGACTCCACTACATGAAGCCTGTAACCGGGGAATGCTATCGGTTGCCAAGCAGCTGATGAAGGCTGGAGCCAACGTCAATGTTCAGGGATTCGAGAATGATACACCATTACATGATGCATCCGTCAATGGTCATCAAAAGGTATCAAAATTATACTTTTATCGGATTGTCTTTATATGGTGGGAGAGGGGTGTCTTTTGAGGAAGTGGGATTTAGCTCGATAGGGTTGCATTTCCCAGGCCTTCTAGAATACGGTGGCCCGATGCCCAAGACCAGTGTTTTTGGGATTCAACCCAGTAAAAGTTACTTTGTGCAATCCCGATGGCAAGTGGTACAAAAAGAATAAATCTACAACGCTACGTCCTACGATCATACAAAAACAAAAGAAACATCTACAAGTCACTTCTTTCGATTTGCTATCACATGCAATATTTTACTAACAAATAGTTGGCCACCAGTAATCTCCGACTCATCCATGACATCAATATACCTACTGATATAACTTTATTAAAGTTATAAAGTGTAAACATTGGAAAAACAAAAGTTCATTGTTTTGCCGCCATTTTGTTTTTTACACTGGAATCCAAAGATTTGTTACTCTAATACTAATAATATGCAAAACGGTAACCAGTTTTTTATTAGTTTTAAAGGTTGCATGTCACTATTTACAAATACTTTAAATGTGTAAATTATTAATTTAATTGATAAAATATGACATAAATTGCAAAAAGGCTTTTTAAAAAGCTTAGGAACACAGTATCATGAAATAGATAAATTTAACAAAGTATCCAAATTACTAATATGGTGTGTGTTGGGGGGGGGGGGGGGGGGCGCAGGTAAGCCTTAAACTGCAATACATGTACACTTTATGCTAAAATTGGTTCTTAATTGTTTATTTTCTCTTTGTTTTTTGGAGGGTGGGTGGGGGGTGAGTTCCCATTCATAAGTAAATAAATAATGCTGTTAATTGTTGTAATATCTCGGTAACATGGATTATTTTTTATAACTTAGGTGGTTTTAGTGCATGGAAATAATTATTTTAAAATTTTAATAGGTACGGTAACTTTATTCTAAACTGATGAAAATTATTTGCATATTTTTCTAAACAAACCATAAAGTATGCCTAATGAGCCTATCTGTTGTATAAATTTGACAAATTGATTAAACATGATCTCAGTATGAAAAATGGACATTAAAAAGTTAATTATTTTAATTTACTGGGTTTTTTGTTTTATCAACAGTTAAAATTGGACAAGTGAATTTTTCACCATGGCCAGTGAATTTTCAAATCCACTGGCCCTATGGCAAGTGAATTTTAAAAATATTCTAGAACCCCTGCATTTCCCTGAGGTACAGAATACCACAAAATGCATAAAATATAAAATAAAAAATTAAGAAAATGACAGAAGATTTAAAGGTCCATAGTAAACTAAATGCTGGGGGAAATTAAAAAAAAAACAAGTAAAAAAGTGGCGATATCTATGGCATAGCCAATTGCCATGGTTGACAACAGACTTTACTTTAAGAAAAAATAAATAAATAAAATAAATCAATTTTAAAAGCATTTTTTTTTTTTTTTTTTTTTTTTTTCAGCTTGTTGAATTGTTATTGAAACATGGTGCTAATCCGCTGCAGTTGAATCTAAAGGGCAAGACGCCAGTGGACGTAGCTGCTTCACCAGATCTGGAGATTGTTCTGAGGAAAGAAATCATTTCTTCCAGCAGTGACAGCTCCAGCATGGATGACGCACGTTCGCCAACATCACCTGAAAGTATGTCATCCGTGAAGGACGAAGATTCCCGCACTGGAGATGAAGGTATGTAAACTGGATTGTTGTGCTTGTTGCTGCTGTGGAAACGAACTATTTATTTTGTTATTTTCCCAGCAGAAAGTTCGGGAGTAATACACGGTATGATTGCATAGCAAATTTTTATTTATTTCTGTTTTAGTCCTAAATTTTGTATTTATTTTAAAATTTTATATTCTTTAATACAAGATACAAATATCACAGAAAAATCTCAACTGGCCAGAAGGTGTTAACTATTTTTCTCAGGTAGCATGTGCAGCAAACACCTGGAATGTCATACATAAATGTTCCAATTGATATAATATAAAATTTCAGGGCTTCTAGAATTTTTATAAAATCCACTAGCCATGGGATCAATGATTTAAACAAATTTACTAGCCATGATTAAAAATTCACTAGCCCTGCTTTACTTTAAGTTAATACAATTTTACTAAATAATAGTAATAATCAGAAATGTCACCTAAAGGGGGAGATAGAGCTTGAAAACAGTAGGCAGAATATTCATATACTACCGACAAAAAATAAGGGAACGACTGATGTGAATGTAATAATCGTTGACATGCACTGTTACAATACAGTGGCGTTGCATCTGAACGCTACATCTGATCAAAATGAAATTTCACATCATGCATGAACAGCATGTGATGCACGTGCACACAGAAGATCACGTGTATGTGCTTATCGTGGAACTAACAATCACCGATGCAAGTGAGGTAATCACATGCGTGAAAATGGTCCAAAGACAATACCTTAATGAAGTGACGAAATGGCGAATTGTCGGTACGATAGAGGTAGGTACGTCAATATGCCAAGTTGCCCGAATGTTTGGTAAATCAAGAAGTGTAATTTCTAGATTGTGGGATAAGTACCGTCAAACTGGCGGGGTTGCAACGAGACCTGGGCTTGGCAGGCCTAAAAAGACGACACCTCGACAAAATCGTACCATAACATTAATTGCTCTACGCAATACATTCAAATCAGCTGCTGCTATCAACAGTGAATTCCGTACAATAACAGGAAGGCGAATTTCAACATCGACCGCCAAGAACAGACTCTACAAAGCCCGCCTGAAAGCGAGGCATCTTCTGAAGGGTGTGACCCTAACAGCTCACCATAGGCGGCAACGATTACGGTGGGCTAGGCAACACCAGGGACGGACTGTGCGACAATGGCGTTACACCATGTTTACAGACAAATCGAGGTTCTGCCTCAGATTCACAGATGGCAGAAAACGTTGTTGGCGACATAGCGGCGAGAGATATGCCCGGGCTACAATTCTAGACCATGATCGTTATGGGGGTGGTAGTGTCATGGTGTGGGGAGGGATCACACATGACAGGCGAACAGATTTGATTATTGTTAATGGAAATTTGACTGGCCAGAGATATCTGGACCAAATTTTGCATCCTGTCGTTGTTCCAGTGGCGAGAAATATTGGCAGAAATTTTGAATTTCAAGGCGACAATGCCAGACCACATCGCGCTCGGATAGTCACCGATTACCTACAACAACAAGGCATACCGACAATCGACTGGCCCGCTAAGTCCCCCGATATGTCCCCTATAGAGCACCTGTGGGACGTTCTCGGGCGGAGAGTGTACTCCAGGGACCCAGCACCCGCCAACGTGGCCCAGCTTGCGGTAGCCCTTCAGAATGAATGGCGGGCAATACCCAGGGCAACCATACGTACATTAATCAACAGTATGCTATCAAGGTGTCGAGCATGCATCGCCCAAAATGGTGGACACACCAGATATTGATATACACGCCCCAAATTGGTTTTCCAGACGTTAATACAAAATCAACTTAACTGCAACATTTGACTTATTATTTTTACTAGCCGTCGGGCATGGCAATAGTAGTTATTTTCTAGCCCAGCACTGAAAATCCTAGCCATGGGAGTGGGGCTACCATAATCTAGAAGCCTTGTACAAAATTAGAACATTAGAAAATAAAGAGAGCAGCCATTGCTCATTGCCATAGTTACAGCTATAATTAAATACTGAGAAATTATTTTTTAATCATGGTGCTCTAAGTTTGGTGTAAATCGTGGACTAATGCAGTCATCAAAATTAAGAAGACAACGAAAATTTAATACTGCCTTTTTTATCAACAAATTTAAATTTGCAGCAAAAAGTGCATTTTAGTTAAAACATGAAAATTGAAGTCCATAAAATAAAGGATTTCAAAGTATCACGTTAACAGAAGGATTGTTAACAGCACTATTTAAAAATGTGTAAAATGTTTTTATTGTACTTTGCCAGTTACAGCTAACATGAGATATCTTTTTAGCAGAAGAATTATGTGACTTATGGCCTTTTGTTTTCATACATCATCTTTCCAAATGTGGACTTGTTTTGACAATAGGAATAATACACTTGAATCCCGTTGACTCGAACCCCGTTGGAGCTCGAGAAAGTGTTCGACTCATTTTGTAGTTCGACCGAACCATTCAGTCAACAACGTGTAAGTGTAACTCGGGACTTTGTTTTTGGTTCAAGCGTTGCAGTGTATTTGACCCTTCCAAGTTCGACCCAATGAGATTCTACTGTGTATTATACCCACATGCCACATCCCAGATTGTCAGTATCGTAAAATGAACAAGAACCGACATTTATTTATTGCAGTTGCAGTCAAAAAAAGTATATCAATCATAAATTGCTTAATTTTTTTTAACATTTTGGGGGGGGGGGGGGGGGGGGAGTACATTATAATGCGGCGGGAGTAGCCCAATGGTAAAGCACTCTCTTGATGCGCGGTCGGTTTGAGATGGATCCTCGTCAGTGGGCCCATTTGGTTATTTCTCATTCCAGCCAGTGCACCACAACTGGTATATCAAAGGTTGTGGTATGTGCTATCCTGCCTGTGGGATGGTGCATATAAAAGATCCATTGCTACTAAATGTAACGGGTTTCCTCTCTAAGAATATGTCAAAATTACCAAATGTTTGACATCCAATAACCAATAATTAATAAAATCAATGTGCTCTAGTGGTGTTGTTAAACAAAACAAACTTTATTTCATCCATTGCCCAAGTATCAGGGTTTTAACAACAATCTTTCTAGACTCCGAGAATCAACACCATTCCCCAAAGGCTATACTTTCATTCCTAATTTTAGCATAAAAATATCCAATTTGAATGGGAATAATTCTCTCTTCTTTTTTATTATATAAAGACTTGGTCTAATATACTTTCCTGTCTGTGGGAAAGTGGATATAAAAGACCCCTTGCTGCTAATCAAACAGAGTGAAGTGGCTACAGCAGGTTTCCTCTCTCATTATCTGTGTGGTCCTTAACCATATGTCTGACGCCATATAACCATAAATAAAATGTGTTGAGTGTGTCGTAAAATAAAATATTCCTTTCTTTTCCTTTTTATATCTCGGAATTAAATGTTTCAGAATGGCTGATAATTAATAAATCAATGTGCTCCAGTGGTGTCATTAAACAAGATATTAAATATTTGTTTAATTGCCAACTGACAGAGTGTGCTGTGTTTTTTCAGATGTGCATCCTCACAGTTCTTTAAAGAGCGACACCTCATCCAGCAGTAGACGAGTTCTCATTCCTCAGTCTCCAGAGAAAACCACGTCACCTCTCCTCTGCATCAAGTTCGATGCGGATAAAGGACAGCCACCTGTGCACAAAGTGCTGGACAAACCTCTTGTCAAACCGTACGACCTGACTGTGTTGACTGACGAGCCGGTGAAAAACAGTTCGCGCCACGGCAGCCCAGTGTCAAGCATATCGGACAGTGAACTGTACGATCCCCATCTGGACAGTTCGTACGTGTCAAGGGAGCCAACTCTTGACGAACAGTTGAGCTCCAGCAGTTGGCTGTATGGCAAAGAACGCCACATGGATTCGGAGATGGTGAGTGGTTCGGAGAAGGAACAAAAACACGAGCTAAAGGCTCAACAAACAATGCCGTTCACCCCCCACCTGTATGATAGCATGGGTGGAGGGGAGAACAGCAAACCTTTACATGTCTCAGTCAGGAATAGCTGTAGTAGTAGTGTAGATGGTGGTCTCCAGATACAGCAGCTACAGCAGCAGCAGCCACAGCCACAGCACATTCCAATGGATTTAAACAGTAGTTCTGTTGGGAATGGGACGTTGTTGCCATCGTCCGGTTACGATGGTGTTTCTCAGTACCCAGTGACAACGTGCACGAACAGTGGTAGTGTTAGTGGTAGTTACGCCAGCACCGCACCACACGGTGTAAGGACTCGTACGCAGAATTCGCACAAGGGAGTTAATATTGTGACGACGTCGGAAGCTGGCGATTCATCATCATTATCATCATCATCATCAGGGATACCTCTGTTTTCTCACAAGAATTCACAAAAGCATGACGATGGTCATTATGACATTTTTAACCGACTGGGAGATCAGTTGACCGCAGGGCAAGACGGACGCTTCTTGCCAAGGTCGTTCTCCCCAAAGACGAAATCTAATCAGGACAATAAGGAGAGTTCTCCATCACCCAAGAATCACTCGCGACCTGTGTCCCCAAGGATTCGATCGGAAAGAACAGTTTCACCGAATTCTATGGAATGTGATTCTTGTGTGCAGTCTCCGAAAACCAAGGTTGAAAACGAAAGTAAGGAGATTTACTCAGCTTCTCCTAAGGTTAGACTAGAAAAGGATGGCCGAGATGGCTGGCCTGCCTCCCCGAGGACTCGATCAGACAGTAACATAAGCAGGTCGGCCTCTCCTAAAACTCAGTTGGACAAGGAGATTCGGTCTTCTTCACCCAAGACCAGATCAGAAAGCCGTTCATCATCACCGAGGTTGAAAGCGGAACGCGAAAGCAGGCCTGTGTCGCCACGATTCAAAATGGATCGTGAACATCCAGATAGCAGGTCGGTGTCACCAAGGTTACGATCGGACCAACCCGTGTCGCCAAGGTTACGGTCAGACTGGCCCGTGTCGCCCAGGCTGAGGTCGGACCGACCCGTTTCACCACAGTTGAGATCGGATCAGCCAGTGTCACCGAGGTTAAGGCTGGACCGCGAAGCAAAGGACAGTAGGCCCGTCTCACCGAGACTGAGGTCTGACAGTAGACCCGTCTCGCCGAGATTGAAAGACAGCAGAGACAGTCGGCCGTCCTCGCCAAGGCTGATGAGGTTGGATAGAGACAGCAGAGCATGTTCTCCCAAGGTTCCGCCCTTGAGAATCATTCTGCCACCAAAGGCAACCTCGACAGTCACAAAGGATGCCGACTGTCTTAAGCTGCTCCTCAACAAGCCAGCACTGCCTTATGTTTTAAATCCTACACAGGACCAGCAAGGGCAGGAGCAGGGGGGAGAGCAGGCGGAGAATGCACAGACCGATGCAGCAGCGATGGCTCAGTCGGTGCTGCAGGCCGATGCTGTGGTGTCATCGGAAGATGGGAAGATGGCTGAAGGGGGTGCCCAGCTGATGGAGCAGGAACAAAATAAAGATTCCAGTTCAAAGGAGGAGGGTGGTGCAGCAGGGGAGAAAGAAGAAACGACGGGTGAGGAGAAAGAGCGTCGTGTGACGCGGACGTTGAGATCACATACAGCAATGATGCAGCAGCAACAACAGCAACAACATCAGCAGAAAGACCAGCAATTTGCAGCTCCACAAAAACAGGAGAAAAACAGTAAGATTTTGTCCTATGTTTTATTTTCTAAGTTTATTTTATTATTATTATTCTGCTTCCATTGAAAAAACTTGCATTATATATATAAAAAGTTGGCAGCTTTTTTTTTTTTCAACATATATCATTTGGTCTTAGTTACTAGTTCTCTACCGATCCAACCAGAGGGTACTATAGGTTTCATCTCCATCCTTCTATCTGTCCCATATATATTTTTCCGGATGTTTTTTTGACAGTGCATCGAGATAGTGATCTGAAATTTTGTGTATAGCTTTACAGATCAAGTTTGACTTTTCATGACCATTGACACATTTTTGACAGTTATGGCCCTTGAAGTTAGGAGATACAAAAATCTGTTTTTCAAAAATATATTTTGCAATACCTCAAGATATTGAGCTGAAATTTTGTCTATAGTTTTATCAGGTTCTGTTACAGATCAAGCTTAACTTTCATGGCGATTTCACATTTTTCACATAGTTAAGGCCCTTGAACTTGGAAGATATGGAAATTTGTTGGGCCCTGACACATGTATTACAGTACAATCTATCATTTTGGAAAGAAATTGTCACAAATAAAAATTAAACTAACACTGATGGAGGAGGTAAATTGATGATTATGGTTCTCTCTCTCTCTCTCTCTCTCTCTCTCTCTCTCTCTCTCTCTCTCTCTCTCTCTCTCTCTCTCTCTCTCTCTCTCTCTCTCTCTCTCTCTCTCTCTCTCTCTCTCTCTCTCTTTCTCTCTCTTTAAATGCATGTCTTTGATGGGTTGTATGGTGTTGTCTGTCTGTTAACTTTTTCTTGTCCGGACCATATCTTGATCCATGCAGTACCATCAAGCCTTACATGTAGGAACAACTTAGAATAGTGGCGTGTCACATGCAATTACTAGGTCACTGTGACTTACTTTTTACGGTCTACTGCACTTAACAGTAAATCCTTGTCCAAATCATATCTTGCATACAGGTGCATACAGTACCATCAAACCTCACATGTAGGAACAACTTGGGATGGCAGTGTGTCACATACAATTACTATGTCACTGTGTTGTTAATATTACATACATAAACTGTTTCTCTGCCAATATAAATGTGTCACCAGAGTACCCATGCTAAACAAAATTTCCCTTTCTAATAAAGAAAAATAATACAGTATCATCAGTAGATGGTCCAAAACAAACTGTTCATCCAAAAATTTCATGCAAAAATTTCACATACACATGTAATTAGAATAGACCATAACATATTTATTAATATCTGTGGTTTTCCATCAAACTCCTGACGGGCGTATCATGTACCTCACCAGTACTCTTGTTAACATTGAAAACATTTGTCAGTTATACATAGGTAGCCTAAAAGGAAATACACCGCGATTGAGTTATGGTTTAGTAAATAGACTTCAACTAGTGGCAAATAGTCTTGATCATACAAAGCTTTAATTACAAGTAGGCATCAAAACAACAGGCCGTGTTTCAATTGTCATGACTACGAATAGATAACCCATGACCCAAATAAAAATTCCATGACTTTTTATGACCCATACAAACCCTGTATGTTGGCCATTGCATTACATCAAATTATTTGTATTAGTCCGCTATGTTAAAAAAAATCCTGCCACTGACAAATACACCTTTATTTTACTAAATCATATTTCACAACCACCACATGTGGATCAGACTAAGGGGAGCAAGTAAAAGTTACAGCGACTCCCTGACAGCAGAGCGCGCACACATGGAAGGTAGAATTTCAGACGGCGATGAATTAAATGTCTTGTTGATTGTGGAGTGACTGGACATGCCGAAACATTTGGTAGCCCAGAGGACTACCGGGGTTAGACAACTGATAGTCTGAGTGAGAAATCGGTAGCCAAATTACATCGGCTTACCGCTAAGGTCGAGCCCTGACCAAAGCTGATTGTTCCTCAGGCATGTGATTCTTCTGCTAATTGGTGGAATTCCGCTTTTTATAAATGTTTCCTTTTTTCTTTTTTTCAATTCCCCCCCCCCCCCCCCCAGTCATCTCGTGCATTCTGCATTCGATTATATGCCTTCGTGACGCATGTATCATATTCAGCTTTTTTAGAAATGTTTCAATCACATGCCTGGTTCCTGTATTCTTCTTGATTTGATATGTGTATATATATTTTTTCAGACACCCCAGATCCACCTAATGTCCTGGCAGCACTGACAGTGGAGAGTGGAATCACAACCCGCTCGCAGAAAGCTGACGATGACGACTCGAGCGTGCACTCTCAGAAACGCAAACTGCGGCCCAAGTCTGACAGCACGTCATCCACGGTTGAAGAACCGATGTCACTGCCACCACCGCCAGCCATGCCCTCTCACCTGTATGAAAAACCACCTAATCCCTTTGAGTTATTCCTCGGTATTAGAAAACAGGTATGTATTGAACCCCGGCTAATCTGTAAAAAATATATACAGTCGAGCACCGTTGTGTCGAACTTGCTTGAGTTAATGTATCACTTGTGTCCATATGACTGGCCAGTCCTGGTCAAAACGTGCATTAACCTTCTGACTACTGCAGGCGAGATATCTCGCCCAACGTCACACCAGTTGACATACTGTACACTGTATACAGTGCATTCCCCAATACATATTTCCCGCTGTTTTGCACACGACACTCACTGGAAGCGATTTATTAACAGGAAACGAAAGACAACTCAGCGTCCTGTGTCTTTAGATTTAAGTTTTTCTGCAAGTATTTTCGCTTGACAACAATGACGGCACATCGCAGTCATTTTCAGGTCTCGATAGCTGATTGTGACAGCTAATTTGATAATAAATTTGATTATTTCGCCAACGAAAATCACCATATATTGGGATATGAATTGTAGTTCGTTTTTTGTTTTAAATTCTGGTCAGAAACCCACTGTTATTGGGAATAATGGATATAAATACTGGACAGCTGGCCACAAATGCTCGTAAGTAAACGCAACTTTTTCAAAAAAATTCCCAATTTTAACAAACAATAACTGATCTAAAATATAATAATTAGAAAAATACACGAAAATAATATCTACCGATTCAAATACGGACTTTATTTTATATATTTATAAAATATTTAAGTGAATATATGTGAGAAAAAATTATAAATCTGGTACCCACTCAACGTGGTTTTTATAAAAAATTAATCTAGTAGTTTAAAGGTTAACTATCCTGTTTTTATCTCAGTTGAGTCAATACGTTTGTGCCGATATATTCTTTGATCCCAACGTAGACTTTTATATGGAAAAACGTCTCTATGTGTTGATATTTATATTATGTGTTAAAATAAATAAAATATTTGAAAAGGTAGATATGAATTGCGCGATCTAAAATGAATGCCGTATCAGTATTGTGAGCATGTAACCATGCGTTGTGACTGTAAACATGATTTGTACCTGTAGTTACTGTAATAGTTCATGTGTAAAATGAATGAATGGAATTATCTAAACCATTGAACAAGGTACTAAAATGATATCAAGTTTTAAAAAACAGCTAGCAGATGATTGTTAAAGAATGTAACTCGTCATGTGACTTGAGGCTTTGAGAAATTGTTGTCTGGAAAAAGTAGGATTAGTTTGATAGGTTAACTAGTTAGATGACAAAGAAGGCAGCAATTTTGGTGTTTATTCAGTGACACCACTGTTTCCACTATTCTGGCTTTCTATTGGCAACTGACCCATTTGCAGTTTGCGCTATTTTCCATTCCAACCAGTGGTCCACAACTGATTCATCATTGGCCGTGGTATGTGCTGTCCTGTGGAAAAGTGCATATAAAAGTCCCCTTGCTGCTTATCGGATAGCCGATGATAAGATAAAAATCAATGTGCTCTAGAGGCATCATTAAATAAAAAAAACCTTTTTCTTATGGCAACTGAGTAAGATATTCGTGTTTGAGGAGAAATATGCATGGTCTGAGCACTTTATCACCTAGGCTCCTATGTCAGACGACCGCATTGTTAGACGTGCTAACTGCCCTTGGCCCAGTTATATCTGAAGTTGATTCAAGGATTGTCATGGAAAATGACGTGACGTCGATGTGTAAACGTTTTAGCTCTCCAGCTTTCATGCCATGAATCAATGCACGACACACACTATTCCTAGACTTTATTAATTAGGTGTGGAATTTTGTATTTGTTCTTATACAAAACAATTGGTATAACTGTATTTTGTTATTATAACTTTCTTATAAATTCATGTTTTTTAAAAACAAAATTAGATTCTTCTAACTTCCACAGTGATTTTAATTTTACAATTTATAGGAATTTTAAGAGATGATTAACTTTGTTCAGAACATGCACAGCAGTGCAATAGATTTATTTTTTATACAATAACAATTCTCATCGGCTAAAATAAAAAAAGTGTGTGATGCGTTAAAAAAATATTTGTTTAATATGAGTCGATATTTGGTTAACTTGATATTTTTTTGTTGTCCCCATGATATCAACACAGTGGTGCTAGACTGTATATATATTCACTTTAGGTTATTCGTCGGTGTTAGAAAACAGGTATGTGTTGGTCCCAAGCCCACCAGTAAAAAAGAAATTAATATTCACTTTGAGTTATTCGTAGGTATTGAAAAAATGAGTATGTATTGGGCCCTAGTCCACCTGCAAAAAATTTTAATATTCACTTTGAGTTATTGATTGGTATTGGAAAATGGGTACGTACTAGGTTCTTCCTGTAAAAAAACTAATATATTCCCTTTGAATTATTCCCCAGTATTAAAAAACAGGTATGCATTAGATGACTGCATACCTGAGAAAAACAGTTAAGAGCTGTTTGGGAATTGATCATACGAGGTTGGGGGCAGAGTTTGACAAATCCGGTAGCTCGATGCCCGAGGCTAGTGCTTTTTTGCACAGGGCTAGGGACAAATGCAAAACCAGTAGCCTGATGGGCTAGTGGCTTTATATATATACTCAAATTTTGTTTGAAAAAAACACTGCTTGCTATCGCGTAATGTCCTTGAGGGGTGCCTACCACCCTAACCCATGTTATTAATTCTGAAACAGCTATATGAGGTCATTTAGTAGGAATATTATAGTTTTGGGAGGGTTTTTTCTTCTTTTTGTTTTTAATATAAATATAATATATTGGAGAAAGGAAGTAATAAAGAAATAACAGAAATGAGTCAGTTGGATTGATGTTGAACAAAAAAGAAGATAGTGGCAGACAAAATAATATAAGTTAAACCTTTTTTTATGTGTTTGTCAGACTGATATTAAACAAATAATAAAGGCAGTAAAATAGTGTGAGTCAAATAAAAAAACCAAAACATGGTGGTTGGGTTACAAAGGCTTTCTTTCTTTCTTTATTTTTTTTTTTTTTTTTTTTTTTTTTAATGTTGACTATAATTTATTACTTAATAACGAAAAATATTGGTTGTGGTTTTGTGTTTTGTGTTTTTTTCCCCAAATAAATATAAAGCCATAATTCTAAAACCAAGAAAGTAAAATGGCGACATAAAATATTACTTTTCCAGCAGAGTGGATATCATCAACTTTTGCTTTTACCTTGAAAATTAAGTTTTTATGTTTAGCACTATTTCTCACAAACTATAAGTCCTAGATCAATGAATCTTGTTTTATAGTTGCATCTATGCATGTTTGCCTCATTGCATGTTAAAGAATAAAAAATGTATGGAATTTTTTTTTTTTTTTTTAATTATATATTTTATATATATACTCTTCAAAAAAAGAAACGCAAAAGGGTACAAATGGGTTATAACTCCGATTTTATGTTTCCTACCGGTTCATGCTTTGTGAATATAAGGTCATTGCATGTCCCAAACACATTCCCACGGTTACATTCGATAAAACGCAGCTACTGTACAATAAAGTTCCAAAATGTGAATATTCGCAAAAACGCAGCCACGTGCAAATCATGTCACCACTGCACGTGCGTTGTCTGCACGTGCAACATGAACATCGACAGTATAAAAGTGCAGGGTGTTCGCTTGCCTGGCCTCTGTATCTGGCCGACAGTTGACAATCCAGGACATGCCACGTCTCAGTGAACCGCAGAGAAACAATGCCATCGGCCGACTAGACGCAGGCGAATCCAGAACGACCGTTGCCAGGGTATTCCATGTGTCCCCAAGCACCATCTCCAGACTGTGGGATCGTTACCAGCAACATGGATCAACACGTGACCTCCCTAGATCCGGTCGACCACGGGTCACTACCCCCGGGCAGGACCGCTACATCCGGGTACGCCACCTTCAGGAACGATTGACTACTGCCACCTCCACAGCCGCAGCAATACCAGGTTTGCGCAGGATATCCGACCAGACCGTACGGAACCGCCTACGTGAAGTAGGAATTCGTGCCAGACGTCCAGTTCGAGGTGTCATCTTAACACCACAACACCATCGACTCCGACTGCAGTGGTGCCAGATTCATCGACAATGGCCTCACCTGCGATGGAGACAGGTGTGGTTCAGTTACGAGTCCCGATTTCTGCTCCGACATCATGATGGAAGATGTCACGTGTATAGGTGTCGTGGTGAACGTTATGCGGCAAATTGCGTGCAGGAAGTGGACAGATTCGGCGGGGGTAGTGTCATGGTGTGGGCAGCCATCTCACACACTGGCAGAACTGACCTGGTCCACGTGCAGGGCAACCTGAATGCACAGGGCTACATTGACCAGATCCTCCGGCCACACATCGTTCCAGTTATGGCCAACGCCAACGCAGTGTTCCAACATGACAACGCCAGGCCTCACACAGCACGTCTCACAACGGCTTTCCTACAGAACAACATTAATGTCCTTCCTTGGCCATCTATATCACCGGATTTGAACCCAACTGAGAATCTATGGGACGAGTTGGACCGACGCCTCCGACAGCGACAACCACAGCCCCAGACCCTGCCCGAGCTGGCAGCAGCCTTGCAGGCCGAGTGGGCCACCATCCCCCGGGACGTCATCCGTACTCTGGTTGCTTCAATGGGCAGGCGGTGCCAGGCAGTTGTCAACACACGCGGAGGCCACACCCGGTATTGACTCCAGATGACCTTGACCTTGGTGGTGTGTCCTACACTTACTCACAATGGACTAGAGTGAATTGTGAACAATCCTGCAACATTTGGTAATTATCGGACTCACCATTCAATAATTAAATCAATTCTCCAAATGTTACGACAATGTGGTTTTGCGTTTCTTCTTTTGAAGAGTATATTTTTTTTTTTTTTTTTTTTTAAATTATGTTAATCGTGAATGATACATCACAGAAATTATTTCTTTATTCACCAAATCAGTTTTTATACGCCTGTCTTTGACTGGTCATCCAACTTTTTTTTCATTTGCAGAGCATATCTTTCTTATCTATTCATATAGACTATATGCTTAACCCCATCCCAACCCCACCCCTGCTAAAAAAACTGGAAGTAATATATTAACTGCCCCCACCCCCATTAAGGTTTTGTTATTCCTATTTATTCCAATTTGTACACAATTAGCTGAAAAAGATACATTTTCATATTCATATATAAATACTCTATACAGTACTGCATAAAACAAATTTGGCTAAAGCATTTTCAATATGGCTAATGAAAATTCCATTTGGCTAATATTTTGGCTACAGGTATTTTTGATCCAGGGTGAGCCCTGTATAGTATGAACAAAACCTACATGCATGTACAACTTGGGATGGTGGCATGTTGCTTACCATGACTAGGTCACCATGACCTATTTTTGACAGGCGTATCATGTACCTCACAGGTACTCTGTTTGTTTTTTTGTTGTTTTTTGTTTGTTTTTTTGTTTTGTTTTTTCTTTCTTTCTTTATTTACTTACATATTTACTTATTACTTAATTAATTACTTTTATTTATTTATTAATTTATCTTTAAGATTGCAGCCAAACATGATGGTCTCCGTCAGCACTCGATTCAACCAAAGGCTCCCAATGGATACAAAGATTACTTGATGGTCACATGTACTTACGTTCTTCAGGGAAACACTGCCAGCACGTTGTCCGTGCCAATGGTTTGTACTACTCAACTGACATAGCACTTATAGGATATTTAACAAGCTTTCATTTCCTATCATGTTTATGGATAAAAAGATTACTTGATGGTCACATGTACTTACGTTCTTCAGGGAAACACTTCCAGCACGTTGTCCGTGCCAATGGTTTGTACTACTCAACTGACAAAGCACTTATAGGATATTTAACAAGCTTTCATTTCCTATCATGTTTATGGATAAAAAGATTACTTGATGGTCACATGTACTTACGTTCTTCAGGGAAACACTTCCAGCACGTTGTCCGTGCCAATGGTTTGTACTACTCAACTGACAAAGCACTTGTAGGATATTTAACAAGCTTTCATTTCCTATCATGTTTATGTCCAGAGTGAAATGGTTTTCAGTTGTCACGAGCTTTAGCGAGTAACAATGAAACTTATTTCACAAGGGACATAAATGTGATACGAAATGATAGCAAGTTTAATATTCTGTTATTAATCAAAATCGATTTTAATTTATATCACTGCTTCGATCAAAGTGTTACATCCAACTTGACATCCTAGAAGAATGTATCACTTTGATATGTATAAAGATATTTTTAACCATATGGCTAATAGTATTTTGTATTTCTTTTTGTCTGGCAGGATTTAGATCGGTCAGTGTTTTTGTTTGTGTTTTGTATTTTATATTACAGTGAACAGAACCAACAGTAATTTGCTTTCTGAATTAATAAGTAATAAGATTTTAAAAGAATTGAGTTAATCATTTTAAAAATGTTGAATCGATAAAAAGTCAACAACTATTATATGACTCCATTATCTGCTTGCATATTTAATTATGTAGACTTTTAGAAGTACATTTATATCTTGTAGTTATCTTCTTCTCTTCTTGTTTTATTTTTGTGTAAAATTCAGCTATCACCTCCAAATTCTGTTACTGGTCCAATGCGTGATTTGTTTGAAGAACAGGAAAACTTGAGATACAAGTTAAGACTTCAGCATTTGATAGAGAGGGTGAGTAAACTTTATTTTATTAGTCTTTTTAGGGTTGACCCCCCCCCCCCCCACACACACACACAAACACACACACTTTAATGCCTAATAGAATGTTCTAGTATACTTGACACTCCTTCAACTGAAAGAACCCAAGAAGTAAAGGAGTGGATTTGTGTAAGATATCAATGTTAATCAAATATGTGGCAGGTTTTCTTATTCTAGAAAAAAAACTACAGTGTATTTGAATCCATTAATAGTATATTTGAATTGGGGGGAAAAAATCCACATTAATTGAACTCTGTAAGATAATAGACTGTACTGTACAATATATTTTTAAAAATACATATTGAGGGACACTGGTAGCTCTTGTAGAGTTTCTCCTAGAATGTGTGATGGGTAGGAAACTGGACCCGAGTGCAAACATATCTTTGTGAAGTGCGGCGGCATCGGGTACAAAGAAGGTTAACAAAAATACATATTAAAAGAGGAAAAGTGGTCAGAATGAGCGGAGCGGATAATTTTACCATGCTCATATACCACGAAGGTTTCGAGCATGTCTGTCCCGGGTCCCGTCTCTGGATGCCAGTGGCCTGACACGGGTCAGAGGTCAGAATGATCAGAAACTGTTAAAACAGCCTTGCACATTATATTGTAGATTGTTATTACTGCTAAAACAGCCTTGCACATTATATTGTAGATTATTATTACTGCTAAAACAGCCTTGCACATTATATTGTAGATTATTATTACTGCTAAAACAGCCTTGCACATTATATTGTAGATTGTTATTACTGCTAAAACAGCCTTGCACATTATATTGTATATTATTATTACTGCTAAAACAGCCTTGCACATTATATTGTAGATTATTATTACTGCTAAAACAGCCTTGCGCATTATAGGGTGTATACTACCAAATCAAATCCCATAGACGACAATAGTAACATATGCGGCTAAAACTCCTACCTGCAACGTATCAACCGACATAAACGCCACGGATATAAATACTACCACCCCTTACACTTAAAGTGAATCAGAAAAAAATGGGGGTCAAGCTGCTCGTTTCCGGATAACGGGTAGCGTCTATGACTACCCTAGTTTCGCACAAAGTTCGAGTACTTTTTTTTACAGGTACCCCATACATGTTTCAAGCACAAGGCTACTTGACACATTGGTACTAGATGAAATAAAATTGCACATTTATTTTACCCAGATGAAACTATTATTTTTTACAACCAACACACTCACATTTATAACCAATCACAGGACTTGTGGTGTTCACTTCTCTATCAAAAGTTGGGTGCACCTCGAACTTTGACCCAGCCGGAAGTTATTTGGTATAGTACTACCTATACTGATAACATACATTTTTCAAAAAGTGTCCAGCTATGTGTCTTTATGACAACCAGGATCTGGTGTATTCTGACATAAACTGACAACCTCACTGGAACTGTTCTTTCTACAGTGCAACCTAATATAATGTACACCTCAAAAAGCATATATATTGCATATAGTTTTGTACAAATGCAATATGTCATATTAAACAACAAAATGTTTTAAAATAAAACTCCTGAAGATATTTACTTTCAGTTGGGTGTGTGTACTCGGGTATATATGTAAAGACAACAAAGATAGTCAGAGTACCTCTACCCCTTTAAAGAATTCCATTAAAAACACATGCACTTGATTGACCCCTAGATTATGAAGACCTTAACAGGCACATCAAAGAAATATCAGTATTAAAAAAATACACTGTCTGAGGAAGGAAACACAAACATGACTGTATCTGTATGAAGTAATGACTTAATGTCCTGAACATTAATGTTGGGAGGAAATCCTGTATGCTGGGTGTGGGTGTCTTCAAGTTACCAGGTGTGGGAATTTCAAATCCATCGGCCATGCTGATTTTCATAATGAACCATCAAAACTATTGGCAGCCACCAATATTCCTGACTATATTTTATTTATAGCCTACTGTAGTTGGAGGTTTTAATAGGTGTGATATCTGGAATAATCATGCAGCTTTAACACATTTATTTTTGATTAATTACTGAAAAAAACTATTTTTAAATGACAAAATTACCCGAACATCTATTTTCTTGCATTATTTTCTAATCCGGATAAATACAATATGTACATTAGATGTATTCCTACAATCTGTAATCCAGCATTTTATTTAGCTAGTAACATTAGGTAATACAGCTTTAACAATAAAATAAATTATCAACTTAATCCAAGGCAGATAATCAAATCTGAAAAAATTGGTTCTGAATCTAGTATAAACTCAAAATGCTTTTCATGAGAGCTAACTAAGTGATTATTAAGAAACAAAAATTATCTGGAGATCTAAGTATATGTTTAACAACCTTATTGTTATGTACAAATAAGAACAGAAGGCACAATAGTGGCAACAAATTTAATTATGTTTTTGGTAAAGTTTTTCTTCAAATTTACTTTAAATTTTGCATAAAACTACAAATTTGTCTAAAATAACTTAACACCCTATAAATATGTCAAAATGACAATAAAAATCAACTTCTTTACAAATTTGAGTTTTCAAAATTTCATACATAAAAAATTAACAATGTTAATGGAAACTAAAGACATTAACCCACTATTGGCACATGCTATTTTTAATATAAAAATAAATTGCTATTAAAATCTTAGTTCATGTTGCCTATATATAATACCATATTTAAGAGCAGTTGTATATGGCAAGTCAAATACCATGTAAAAAGAAATTAGTGAAATCTTTACAGTATGAATTATAGGCCAAAACCAACTTTTCTTCAGTGCTAACTTTGATTCAAACTCCATTCAGAGCCATGTACAGAGATTATTGTCACGGTCAAGGTCATTGTGAACTTGCATGATCGAGTGATGGCTAATTAATCAACCAGTATAGTTTAATTAAATAAAATGACAAAATCATAATATTTTTTATTATGCACTGAATATGTGCTATAGGGTGTATACTACCAAATCAAATCCCATAGACGACAATAGTAACATATGCGGCTAAAACTCCTACCTGCAACGTATCAACCGACATAAACGCCACGGATATAAATACTACCACCCCTTACACTTAAAGTGAATCAGAAAAAAATGGGGGTCAAGCTGCTTGTTTCTGAGATAACGGGTAGCGTCTATGACTACCCTAGTTTCGCACAAAATTCGAGTACTTTTTTTTACAGGTACCCCATACATGTTTCAAGCACAAGGCTACTTGACACATTGGTACTAGATGAAATAAAATTGCACATTTATTTTACCCAGATGAAACTATTATTTTTTACAACCAACACACTCACATTTATAACCAATCACAGGACTTGTGGTGTTCACTTCTCTATCAAAAGTTGGGTGCACCTCGAACTTTGACCCAGCCGGAAGTTATTTGGTATAGTACTACCTATATTGTAGATTGTTATTACTGTTAAAACAGCCTTGTGCATTATATTGTAGATTATTATTACTGCTAAAACAGCCTTGCACATTATATTGTAGATTGTTATTACTGCTAAAACAACCTTGCACATTATATTGTAGATCATTATTACTGTTAAAACAGCATTGCACATTATATTGTAGATCATTATTACTGTTAAAACAACCTTGCACATTATATTGTAGATCGTTATTACTGTTAAAACAGCATTGCACATTATATTGTAGATCGTTATTACTGTTAAAACAGCATTGCACATTATATTGTAGATCGTTATTACTGTTAAAACAGCCTTGCACATTATATTATTACTGTTAAAACAGCCTTGCACATTATATTGTAGATTGTTATTACTGTTAAAACAGCCTTGCACATTATATTGTAGATTGTTATTACTGCTAAAACAGCATTGCACATTATATTGTAGATTGTTATTACTGTTAAAACAGCCTTGCACATTATATTGTAGATTATTGTTACTGCTAAAACAGCGTTGCACATTATATTGTAGATTATTATTACTGTTAAAACAGCCTTGCATATTATATTACTAATTATTATTACTGTTAAAACAGCCTTGCATATTATACTGTAGATTATTTTTATCATCATCATTATTAGTCCCCTACAGATTCACAGAGTTATACAAAAGTTTGTTGGGCCCTGTAAGGAACATGTATTGCTTTTGCAGTACTTTCAGAATGCTTGTTATTCCGGTAAAGCAAATTCTGGTCTTGTTTTGTTTGCAGGAGAAACTGGTTCTGTCTATTGAACAAGAGGTTTTGCGCGAGCATGGTCGAGCTGCCCGAGCTTTGGCAAACCAGAGCATTCCGTTCAGTGTTTGCAGCATCCTCAATGATGAAGACATATACAACCTACAAGAAATTGAGCAGGTAAAACTGAATACATTTAGTATGTCTTTTCACAGGTTAGTTTTGTATATGTGTATTTGACTAGAGTAGGGATTAAGATTGATCAGAAAAAGTATATCCAGGGTTGGGTATTCTCCTCGGATCAGCTGTTTTCCCCTCATGGAACATTGCATTTCCTCGCATTTTAATCGTCCTTTCCTCCAAAATGTGTCAGATGGCAAAGATTTTAACCTAGGATTTCAAGAATTTCTGGTACCCCTCTAGATTTCCTCTTTTTTACATTTCACCAATTCCCACCCCTGATATCAGATTCACAGTTTTAGACATTTTTAAATGTAAATTTTAGTGGTTTTGCACAGTATAAAGTATTAAAAGAAAAATACATTTCTTTTCTACTTCACCTGACCTCAAACAAAGGCATATTCCCCTAAGGATAGTAGACTGGTCCGAACTTCCCAACAGCCAATGGGATGGCTTCAAAATCTTTAAATGAGTCCTCTTTCCAAGTTTCCTCCAAGTTATGTACCCAAACCTGCTTAACTGCATACAGTTTTTTAGAATACACAGTGAACAGTTTTAACAGTGTCAAGTATTAAACTGAACTGGCCTGTTACTAGTACTGTACAGTATATAGTGTGTAAAAAAAAAAAATATGGTGAAATTAGTTCAATTTGTCATTGAGAATTATTTCAGTTATATCCAGAATTGATTTTTTTTAATGTTTGACTGTCATTGGCTTTCATCTAAAAATGTATAAACCATTCATTAATATTTAAATTTCTCCCAGTTTTTTTCACTGTATTTTAGTTTTAATTGTAACATGTATGTATCTATGTTTGTGAATGATACATTTTTCTGTTTACTTTTTGTTTGTCACTTTAAATTTCACAAATTAATTTTTTTGTAGTGGTTCAGAATTAGGAACATGTGACATTCTTGTATGATTTTCCCAAGCATGTTTAGAGCATCTAGCATCTTCTCTTTTTTTAATTATTTTATTATTTAACAAGGTTGTTGCCTGCATCGATGTTGTTTTTATTTTACTTACATAGTATGTGTTATCTAGATGAGATTTTTTCTCTGTGGTGGAATTTATTAATATATATATATATATATATACAATCACACATGAGGTAAAATCGCATAGTGTACTGAGGTAATTTTATGCTCAGTAAAATATGTGACTGACTGACTGACGGACGGACAGTAGTAACATTTTCAGTACATTTGCATTTAGATGTAACTTAATCGAGGTCACGGCACTACGTTTATTGACATTTAAAGAAATGTACTATGGTGACACTCCATAATTGACGTATGCATTCAGAGTCATCAAACAAAAATATTTCAATAGCAACTTTACACTAGAAGCTGTCCAGTGTTCAGAAGAAAGAAAAAAAATGTTAAACACTAGTTTATTTTTATGTAAGGATATTCAAAATGATGTCATTCGAGTTTGACGTCATTTCCATTCAAAAAGACACCACGTCACATATTCTTACATCATTTGAATATTGGGTAATTGCTGACTGGAATTAAAGTTGTGTATATTGTTTACAAAAACATGTTGTATTGAGCTTGACATTATATGATAAAGATATTATTACCCTTGTGTGGTTTAGGTATCGTCAATATCATATATTATGAATAAAAATAATATATTATGCTTGCCAGAGGCTCGCTTAATACAGTTTTCATTCCTAAAATATGATACTGACGATACCGAAAAACACTGGTAATCTATTTATCCCTGATTTTAAGATGCTGTGTCAAATTTGCATAATAATAAAAATTATCTGTAAAGTTTTGTTTTCAAATATAAACATTATACTTTAAACAACATGCTGATAATAAATAACAGCTGAAGAATTTCTTTACTCGCAGAAATAAATGTTAATTTTTATAAAGTGACAGACTTGTTAAGTGTTTGATTACACAGTTATCACATGGGGTGAGATCTAGCTTGGCCGGTAAACCGCTTGCCTTATATACCTTGAACCTTATAGGTGTGGAGGAATGTAGCCCAGTGGTAAACCACTCACCTTATGTACCTTGAACCCTCTTGGTGTGGCGGAATGTAGCCCAATGGTAAACCACTCGCCTGATGTGCTTTGAACCCTCTTGGTGTGGTGGAATGTAGCCCAATGGTAAACCACTCACCTTATATACCTTGAACCCTCTTGGTGTGGCGGAATGTAGCCCAATGGTAAACCACTCGCCTGATATACCTTGAACCCTCTTGGTGTGGCGGAATGTAACCCACTGGTAAACCACTCGCCTGATGTACCTTGAACCCTCTTGATGTGGCGGAATGTAACCCAATGGTAAACCACTCACCTGATATACCTGGAACCCTCTTGGTGTGGCGGAATGTAGCCCAATGGTAAACCACTCGCCTGATATACCTTGAACCCTCTTGGTGTGGCGGAATGTAGCCCAGTGGTAAACCACTCACCTGATATACCTGGAACCCTCTTGGTGTGGCGGAATGTAACCCACTGGTAAACCACTCGCCTGATGTACCTTGAACCCTCTTGGTGTGGCGGAATGTAGCCCAATGGTAAACCACTCACCTGATATACCTGGAACCCTCTTGGTGTGGCGGAATGTAACCCAATGGTAAACCGCTCGCCTGATGTACCTTGAACCCTCTTGATGTGGCGGAATGTAGCCCAATGGTAAACCACTCACCTGATATACCTGGAACCCTCTTGGTGTGGCGGAATGTAACCCAATGGTAAACCGCTCGCCTGATGTACCTTGAACCCTCTTGGTGTGGCGGAATGTAGCCCAGTGGTAAACCACTCACCTTATATACCTTGATCCCTCTTGGTGTGGTGGAATGTAGCCCAATGGTAAACCGCTCGCCTGATGTACCTTGAACCCTCTTGGTGTGGCGGAATGTAGCCCAGTGGTAAACCACTCACCTTATATACCTTGAACCCTCTTGGTGTGGCGGAATGTAGCCCAATGGTAAACCACTCGCCTGATATACCTTGAACCCTCTTGGTGTGGCGGAATGTAGCCCAGTGGTAAACCACTCGCCTTATATACCTTGAACCCTCTTGGTGTGGCGGAATGTAGCCCAGTGGTAAACCACTCACCTGATATACCTTGAACCCTCTTGATGTGGCGGAATGTAGCCCAATGGTAAACCACTCGCCTGATATACCTTGAACCCTCTTGATGTGGCGGAATGTAGCCCAATGGTAAACCACTCACCTGATATACCTGGAACCCTCTTGGTGTGGCGGAATGTAGCCCAATGGTAAACCACTCACCTGATATACCTGGAACCCTCTTGATGTGGCGGAATGTAGCCCAATGGTAAACCACTCGCCTGATGTACCTTGAACCCTCTTGATGTGGCGGAATGTAGCCCAATGGTAAACCACTCACCTGATATACCTGGAACCCTCTTGGTGTGGCGGAATGTAACCCAATGGTAAACCGCTCGCCTGATGTACCTTGAACCCTCTTGATGTGGCGGAATGTAGCCCAATGGTAAACCACTCACCTTATATACCTTGAACCCTCTTGGTGTGGCGGAATGTAGCCCAATGGTAAACCACTCACCTGATATACCTGGAACCCTCTTGGTGTGGCGGAATGTAACCCAATGGTAAACCGCTCGCCTGATGTACCTTGAACCCTCTTGATGTGGCGGAATGTAGCCCAATGGTAAACCACTCACCTGATATACCTGGAACCCTCTTGGTGTGGCGGAATGTAGCCCAATGGTAAACCACTCACCTGATATACCTGGAACCCTCTTGATGTGGCGGAATGTAGCCCAATGGTAAACCACTCGCCTGATGTACCTTGAACCCTCTTGATGTGGCGGAATGTAGCCCAATGGTAAACCACTCACCTGATATACCTGGAACCCTCTTGGTGTGGCGGAATGTAACCCAATGGTAAACCGCTCGCCTGATGTACCTTGAACCCTCTTGATGTGGCGGAATGTAGCCCAATGGTAAACCACTCACCTTATATACCTTGAACCCTCTTGGTGTGGCGGAATGTAGCCCAATGGTAAACCACTCACCTGATATACCTGGAACCCTCTTGGTGTGGCGGAATGTAACCCAATGGTAAACCGCTCGCCTGATGTACCTTGAACCCTCTTGATGTGGCGGAATGTAGCCCAATGGTAAACCACTCACCTGATATACCTGGAACCCTCTTGGTGTGGCGGAATGTAACCCAATGGTAAACCGCTCGCCTGATGTACCTTGAACCCTCTTGGTGTGGCGGAATGTAGCCCAGTGGTAAACCACTCACCTTATATACCTTGATCCCTCTTGGTGTGGTGGAATGTAGCCCAATGGTAAACCGCTCGCCTGATGTACCTTGAACCCTCTTGATGTGGCGGAATGTAGCCCAATGGTAAACCACTCACCTGATATACCTGGAACCCTCTTGGTGTGGCGGAATGTAACCCAATGGTAAACCGCTCGCCTGATGTACCTTGAACCCTCTTGATGTGGCGGAATGTAGCCCAATGGTAAACCACTCACCTTATATACCTTGAACCCTCTTGGTGTGGCGGAATGTAGCCCAGTGGTAAACCACTCACCTTATATACCTTGAACCCTCTTGGTGTGGCGGAATGTAGCCCAATGGTAAACCACTCGCCTTATATACCTTGAACCCTCTTGATGTGGCGGAATGTAGCCCAGTGGTAAACCACTCACCTGATATACCTGGAACCCTCTTGGTGTGGCGGAATGTAGACCAATGGTAAACCGCTCACCTGATGTACCTTGAACCCTCTTGGTGTGGTGGAATGTAACCCAATGGTAAACCACTCGCCTTATATACCTTGAACCCTCTTGATGTGGCGGAATGTAGCCCAGTGGTAAACCACTCACCTGATATACCTGGAACCCTCTTGGTGTGGCGGAATGTAGACCAATGGTAAACCGCTCACCTGATATACCTGGAACCCTCTTGATGTGGTGGAATGTAGCCCAATGGTAAACCACTCGCCTGATGTACCTTGAACCCTCTTGGTGTGAAGGAATGTAGCCCAGTGGTAAACCACTCACCTTATATACCTTGAACCCTCTTGGTGTGGTGGAATGTAGCCCAATGGTAAACCTCTCGCCTGATGTACCTTGAACCCTCTTGGTGTGGCGGAATGTAGCCCAGTGGTAAACCACTCACCTTATATACCTTGAACCCTCTTGGTGTGGCGGAATGTAGCCCAATGGTAAACCACTCGCCTGATATACCTTGAACCCTCTTGGTGTGGCGGAATGTTACCCAATGGTAAACCACTCGCCTGATATACCTTGAACCCTCTTGATGTGGCGGAATGTAGCCCAGTGGTAAACCACTCACCTGATATACCTGGAACCCTCTTGGTGTGGCGGAATGTAGCCCAATGGTAAACCACTCACCTGATATACCTGGAACCCTCTTGATGTGGCGGAATGTAGCCCAATGGTAAACCACTCGCCTGATGTACCTTGAACCCTCTTGATGTGGCGGAATGTAGCCCAATGGTAAACCACTCACCTGATATACCTGGAACCCTCTTGGTGTGGCGGAATGTAACCCAATGGTAAACCGCTCGCCTGATGTACCTTGAACCCTCTTGATGTGGCGGAATGTAGCCCAATGGTAAACCACTCACCTTATATACCTTGAACCCTCTTGGTGTGGCGGAATGTAGCCCAGTGGTAAACCACTCACCTTATATACCTTGAACCCTCTTGGTGTGGCGGAATGTAGCCCAATGGTAAACCACTCGCCTTATATACCTTGAACCCTCTTGATGTGGCGGAATGTAGCCCAGTGGTAAACCACTCACCTGATATACCTGGAACCCTCTTGGTGTGGCGGAATGTAGACCAATGGTAAACCGCTCACTTGATGTACCTTGAACCCTCTTGGTGTGGTGGAATGTAACCCAATGGTAAACCACTCGCCTTATATACCTTGAACCCTCTTGATGTGGCGGAATGTAGCCCAGTGGTAAACCACTCACCTGATATACCTGGAACCCTCTTGGTGTGGCGGAATGTAGACCAATGGTAAACCGCTCACCTGATATACCTGGAACCCTCTTGATGTGGTGGAATGTAGCCCAATGGTAAACCACTCGCCTGATATACCTTGAACCCTCTTGATGTGGTGGAATGTAGCCCAATGGTAAACCACTCACCTGATGTGCTTTGAACCTTATAGGTGTGGCAGAACGTAGCCCAGTGGTAAAGCACTCACTTAATGCACAGTCCGTCTAGGATCGATTCCCATTGGTCTATTTCTCATTCCAGCCAGTGCATCACGACTGTTGTATCAAAGGCCGTGGCATGTGCTATCCTGTCTGTGGGATGGGGCATATAAAAGATCCTTTGCTACTAATGAAATTTTTTTGACTTTATGTCGATATTACCAAATGTTTGACATGCAATAGCCAATTAATAAATGAATATGCTCTAGTGGTGTTGTTAAACAAAACAAATAAATTCTATCTTAGAGTAAAGCCATTTTAATCTATGACTTCACTATGACGTGCTACAGTGACGTCATGGCATACAATGGTTTTACAATATCGTTGCACTAAGATGTCTTCGAAAATCTGGACCCAGGAGCCAATGATTAATAAATCAGTTTGCTCAAAAACAAAACTTCTTAGTTATAATAAACATGTTTTCCTGCCATAATTTGTTGATAAAAAAGAACAGTCTTCAGTTTGATAGATTCACGATATTTGCTTTCTGTTTTTACTGAGGATTCTTAAGTAGGCCACTGGTTCTGTCGAGTAACACAATATTACTGTTTTAGAATTATGTGTTAAATAGATTGATGTTTAGTTACAGGTATTTACCACAAATAAATGTAAAATTGCGTTTAAATTTAATATTTAACAGGAGGTAAAGACACGTTCGTTTCTGCCGAATAAACAAAATATTTTACGATTATGTGTTGAATAGATGGATTTTTGTTTTTGTTACAGGTATTTACCACAAATAAATGTAAAAAATATCAAAATACAGTACTTTATAATTTCGATAATGCACATTTAAAGTGAATATTTAACAGGAGGTCAAGAAACACTGGTCACCGCGCCAAAAATATTGCAGGACTCGACACCACAAAGTTTCAAGAGCAGAGCATCAAATTGTTAAAGGAATGGTCCCAATGCCAAAACTAACCAATGCTCAGGTTCCGTTCTTTTTGTCCTCTGTGGCTTAAATACAGTATCGGCTCGGGGTGTACAGTGGGTCTCCAGTAACTATGTGTGTTCGGTGGTTGTTGTTTTTTAAATGTTGTCAACAGGATTCAACTTGCAGCCTTTATCTATGAAAGGGGTTACATGTTAGGTGTTAGTGACCCAAAAAATAATTGGTTCTGATTTAGAGTTACAGCTTCTAGACACCACTAGAGTATACTGATTTATTAATAATCTAGGGCTCAAATTTAATGGCGGCCATGCGGCAAATTACAATAATGCCTTAGTCATACATGTATGCCTCAATGCCCATTTTGCATGGTACTAACTGGTCATCAAGCACAACTCTGGAAAGTTGTTTTATTATGAGAATATGAAACCCCTCACACTTATTTTTAATGGGTGCTGTTGTGTTATATTGAGACACTTGTTGAAGTTTGCCTTGGTGCCCTGCCTTCTGGCCGTCATGCCCTAAACAACTCTCCATTTGTCTGGGCTAAATGGCCTTGCCCTCTTAATTTGCCAAATTCACGGCCTGATCATCGGCTATTGGTTGTCAAACATTTGGTCATTTTGACTCATAGTCTTCAGAGGAAATCAATTTTTTCAGAACAGCACATACGAAGACCGTTGATATACTAGTTGTGGTTGAGATGGGGGGAAAACCAATAATCAGAAAATGGTTCCACCAAGGAGGTTCGATCCTGTGACCAAATCACCTCAGACAAGAAGTTTGTTTAACGACACCACTGGAGCACATTGATTAATTAATCATCGGCTATTGGATGCCAAACATTTGGTAATTTTGACTCGTAATCATCAGAGGAAACCCGCAACATTTTTCCTAATGTAGCAAGGCATCTTTTATATGCAATTTCCCACAGACAGGAAAGTACATACCACAGCCTTTGTCCAGTTGTGGTGCACTGGTTGGAACGAGAAAAAAAATCAACTGAATGGATCCACCGAAGTGGTTCGATCTTGCGACGCAAGCACCTCAAACGAGCACTCCATCAACTGAGCTAAATCTCGCCCTACCTCGGACAAGTGCTGGATCCCGGCCCACTGATTTACAGTGAACTCCCAGCACCTGGCTTCCTTAAAGCCCCTATCTGATCCACTATACTAGCAAGGCAGAGCTCAAAATTCAACCTCTACTTGTCATGTTTTAATCAGGAAGCAAATGCTTGAAACTGAAAGCAGTTATCAACTATTTTAATTTTATGTAATATATATTATTATTATTATTTTGGTTATTTTTGATATAATTTTAAGGCATTTTATCAAAAATCTACAGGACCCTATTTTTCTAAATATGTATTATAAATGTAAACTACATTCAGCTGATATACCAGTACCTCGCTATTGTATCACAGAAACACATTTAATTGAAGTATGATGGGAGGGAATTCAATGTCAACCATCTCTGCAATTGTCCTTTCTGAATGTTGAACCTCTTGCATGTGTGTCATTAAGTAAATTTGATTTTCCTTTCATCGATGTTGAATGTTTGGAATGTGTTCTGAAGAACTTTCTTTGTCCTGTTGTCTGTGGCAGCTGGGTTGACATCTTTCTTTCATTGTGGAGTCGTATTTAGTTTCTTTGCTACTCTGTGGAAAGTCATCCACTGAATTGTTTTAATTTTTTTTAAACCGATATTCAATTTAGTCTTATTCAACTTACCGTACTAGCACAACAACAATGCTATACGACCCTGAGTTATAACCTACACCCGCGCATGGGTCGACCGTATATCCTCGTTTTTTGATTCTGCAGTCTGCAATTTTTGTCAAATTGTTAAATTGTTTATTAATTTGTAATTTTGTTTTACTCTGTCATACGAGGCCTTTGGGTGATTTACACAGGGGGTTACTGTCTGACACGGCTTTCTTGGGCTCCAACCGGTTGGTTGTGTGTGCCGAGGGGGGTTGTCTTAAACGACTGCCCCAGTTTGATCAGCATTTGTTATGTCGCTCTTGTTGTTTTGAACGCCAGTGTCATATCTGTGTAAATTGGTCCCCCTCCACGTGGGGGAAGGCTAAGAAGCTGTCAAAAGACGCCGAGCGTAAGAGGCTGATTAGACGTGAACGGGACGGGCGGAGCACAGTGGCAACCTCCGGGGTTGTGCTCCATACCGATTTGCCGTCGGTCGGCAAGTCGGTGTCCAGTTCAAAGAGCTCGTGGACAAGTGGTAGGCGCAAGGGCGCCTCCTCGTCTGTTCGCCATCTTCATGGTGATACCAGTAAACCGAAGCGCCGCTTGGCGCGGAGGGGGCGCTGTTGCTCCCTGCTTCAGTCGGGCACCTTTCCACCTGGGGATTTGCTTTTGCCTCCGTCGGTGGAGTGCAGTCGTGGCAGGAACGACTGTGTCTCTCAGTTCCGACTCCCATCTTGCTGATGGGGTCAGGGTTATCAGTCCTTCTGTGGAGGGGTCGATTAGCTCTAGAATGAAGTCCGCTTCGTGGCGCCATTTGTCTCACCAGCTTTCTGGTGCAAGGTTGGTCGTGGCGTCCGAGGGCGCCGTTTCGGCCAACATGTCTTTCGGTGATCGAGCCACTTGGCGAAATCGGGAAGTCTCACAACGTTGTTTCGGCAACTGAGCCAGGTGGTGTTGTCCCGAACTGCTCGTAAGCGCCACGCGGCATCTACTTTTAAGCCTCCACCTGTTAAGAAATCGAAAAAAAATTCGGGAAAAGCCGGCACGTTTTCGTGGTTCCGCTCGGGTAGTAAAGGCAGTGGTGGGGCGTGTACATCTGTTGGGTATACGGATGCACAATTACCTGGACGATTGGTTAATTCTGGCAGTGTCACAGACGGCATGTCTCGTGGGCGTGGAGTTTTCACTTATCTCGGGGTGGTTTTCACCTTGTAGAGGCGTCCGTTCTTCCGACGGAGTCATGACTCACAATTTCATGACGTTGGCACAACGTCTTCTGATGGAGCAAAGTGTGTCGGTGCGCATGCTCCATGTGTTGATAGGCCATCTCGAATCGCTGGCGGTGCTGAATGTGCGGTTCAGACTGTTCAAGAGACCGCTTCAATGGCATTTGTCCCGAGTGTGGGATGGTCTCAGCTGGGATTTGGTGATACCATTGGGGCCTTGGTTCATTCTTCCGATCCAAGAGTGTCTAGTGGACAAGTGTATGTCATAGGCCGTTCCTTTACACCCACTTTCTCCAGAGTTGGTCCTGTTTACCGATGCTTCCCTCGATGGGTTCGGTGCACACCTTTTGGATCAACATCTGTTAGGGGTGTGGACTTCTGCAGAGAGGAGTCGTCACATCAACCTGTTGGAGATGGAAGCAGTGCGTTGCGCTTGTCTCCATTTCAGGACTGTTGTTCAAATTTTGTTGAGGTTGGACAACACGTCGGTTGTTGCGTACCTCAATCGATGGGGAGGCACCAAATCCTTGTCATTGAGTCTTTTGGCTTTGGAGATTGTGGGAGTGGTGTTATCGGCCAAACACATTCCTTCGTCCGGGAACATCTTGGCGGACGCTTTGAGTCGTCGTTCCCCAGTTCAGACGGAGTGGATGTTGCACCGGACAGTGGCTTATCGAGTTCTTCAGTTGTGGGGGAGTCCTCAACTCAATATGTTTGCCACTCGCCTGAACAGTCAGTTGCCAGTGTTTGTATCGCCGGTACCAGACCCACTGGCACTGGAGTACGATACGTTGAGCATGGACTGGACGGGACTGGATTTTTACGCCTTTCCCCTTCCGGTTCTGCTTGACACGGTTCTGGCAAAGATCAGACAGCAACCTTGTCATGTCACGCTCGTAGCCCCGAGTTGGGCAGCTCAAGCCTGGTTTCCTCCGCTCCTGTCACTTTTAGTGCAGGAGCCGGTGCGGTTGCCGTTGATACCCGATCTGCTCAGTCAGTGACTGCGTCGGACAGAGTGGCATCCGAAGCCGGAGGTTTTCCGACTTCACACATGGCGGTTGTCGGGGTTTCCCTCCGAAACCGAGGCTTTTCTAAACGGGTTGCTGAGCTCGTCTCCTCTTCGAAACGCCAGTCTACGGAGAGGGTCTACCAGTGTCACTGGCACGCTTGGGTTCATTGGGCGACTAAGAGGGATGCAGATCCCTTGTCACCTACTGTTAATGACTTAGCTGAGTACTTTCTGGAGAAGTCACCGGTCGTCCATTTTCACTACTCTCAGGCAATGTGGACGTCAAGATTTCTCAACGAATCTCGTGTTGCATGACTTGCTTAAGTCGTTGCAAAACACGGTTGAGAAGCCTTCCATTTTGCCTAAATGGAATGTTTTTCTGGTTCTGCATGCACTCAAAGGCAAGCCCTACGAGCCTTTGAAATTTGCCAGTCTTCGTCATTTGACGTGGAAAACTTTGTTTCTGGTCTCACTAGCGGCTTGCCGTCGTATTAGTGAGATTCATGCTTTTTTGCATGATTTGGTGGACTACAATATGGACGGGTCCGTTACGTTACTTACTGATCCTGTTTTCGTGGCTAAGAACCAGGTGCCAGGGGAAGAGTTTCCTCCGGCCATCATTCAGTGTTTATCTTGTACGCTTTCTGCGGATAATTCTGATAGACTTCTTTGTCCGGTGCGGGCTTTAAAATTCTATTTGGAGCGTACTAGAAATCTCCGGCAAAACACTAAGAGACTGTTTATCTCTTTCACACGCCAACCAGGAGACATTAAGAAGAATGCTTTGTCGAGATGGATTGCTGCAACCATCAAACTGGCATGTGAGAAGGCGGGTGATCATGTTCTGCGGAATTTCTCCGTTCGACCTCATGAGATTCGGGCGATTTCTGCTTCCCTTAATTTCCATGATTCTTTGGATATTTTCAAGGTCATGAGTGCGGGGTTTTGGAAAGGTCGACACACGTTTGACCAGTTTTATTTCTGTGATATGGCTGTTGGTCCAGACGGAACTCGGCGGATTCAGTCAGTCATTGCAGGGCAGCAAGTCGTTTCGGTGCGCAGGGCCATGAGTAGGGGGCAACCCTTATTTCGTCCGGTCGCTAGCGGCAGTCTTTCTGGGAGATAGTTCTCCGCCTCCTGTTTGGAGAGTGGGGAGTGGATGGTTGACTATCTGGGGCAGTCGAGTGTCTTTTACCATTACTTGGTGTGCGGGTTTCCTCACCTTGTTAACTTGGTTTACTTTTAATTGGGGTTGTAGTTCTTCAATTTAAAAGTCACTTTGACATTTTATACCTCGTATGATGTGGGGTTGCTTTTTCACTGTATCATTACTTAGATGAACACTACTGGTTGAATGGGTAAGTCCTTGTTTTCTTACCTCCTCCCTTTAATGTTAAATTCTCGTGCTTTAACGGTGTTATATCACGTCTGTTATAGCATTGTTGTTGTGCTAGTACGGTAAGTTGAATAAGACTATTAGAAAATTTGTTTCTAATTTTCATTATTATTCATACTTACCTAGTACTAGCACAACAACCGTTACCTCCCACCCGCCTCGAGGGAGGTCTTTTTTGATTCAGTCATTCTGGACTTTGAATCGATAACGAGGATATACGGTCTACCCATGCGCGGGTGTAGGGTATACATCCAGCAAGGGGAGATAATTCTGCAGTGGAGGTTATAACTCGGTCGTATAGCATTGTTGTTGTGCTAGTAATTAAGTAAGTATGCTAGTAAGTATGAATAATAATGAAAATTAGAAGAAAAAAAATCTAATTCTCTTCCTATATTGCGACAGTTGATATTTTTCTGTAATTTTGTGCTCATGTTTGCAACTGTTATTTTAATACAAATAATCATTGGTATCCATTTGAAACAGAAGATGAAGTTACATCATAAATATACTAACGTCCAAAAGAAACTTTACAAAGATTGAAATTGTATTATAGAAAACCAACACTCAGAAGTTCAACATCTAAACGTCACAATGCACTCCGTGATACATGCAAAGTGTTTGTAATGTGGTTTCTAAATTGGTTCAATATTTATCAAATTATTTGAATTTTATGTATGTGAAGTTTCTTTTGGACATCAGTATATTTGCGTGTTGTACTAAACTGATACAGCTGGCAAATTTAAAAGTGCCTTAACCTTTGTTGGACATAAGGACTTCAAGTACTATACAGGGTTTCTGCCAAAGGGTACGAAGGGTTCAAGAATGTACCCTAAAATCTTGAAAATCAATGGATACATTTTAAACTATTTTTTTTAAAGATTATAGTAAGAAAACTGCTGTTTAAAATTTGTCAAAGTACATTTCAGTAATAAGCAACCATGATTGAATGATAAAATGAATAAACAGATGAAAAAATAATCATATGAATAGTTAATAAAACCAGATTATGATTTAAAAAACAACAACAACAACAAAAAACAACTCAACATATTGGCTGTCAAACAAAGTTGATCCGCTGAATGATACATTAGTGTATGAAAATAGTACAAATAATTTCCATAACCACAGTGCATGGGGCTGTAATAGTCTTTTCATTATGTGGTTAGATTTGTTATTTTATTTGATTGTAATTGTCTTTTGAATGTTGCAGGTGGAAACTAGAGACAAGAACGTCAGATCGAGATACAACGGACGTCAGTTCTTCTCCTGGCTGCAGGATGTTGAAGACAAATATGAAAAAATTAAGGTTTGTTGAGACCTGGTTCAGTGAAACCCTCTAAACCAGACTAACATGGGACCAAGAAAAAAAGGCTGGTTTTAAGGGGTATTAGGTTTATGGAGGTTATATTCTGTATTGTATTTTTTTTTTTTTGAAGGACAAAGAAAAGTATGTGGTTGGAACAATTTTGGATTACAGAGGGTCCATTTTAGAGAGGTTTTCTTTTGATTTTTGGATGTTTTTGTTGTTTGTTTGGTTTAAAGACTGAGGCCGTACACAGAAAATTATTTTGTTTTAACCAGTGTTAAAAATGCAATGTTTTCTTGGCTTTTTCAGTCAGTCGTCATATCAGATCAGATTCATAAATCAGCTATTGTATTCGTAATAAAAACCAAAAATAGTCTCTTCAACCGATGGCAATAATTATCATCCATCGGCAAAAAACTGCCATTGGTGAAGCCCTTAATTGATGGCCATTCATATTGCAACTATGTCAATTGATGTCAGCGCTGTCATTAAGTTCAAGCCCTAGAACTTTTTGAGATATGAAAATTTGTATTTATTGTTACGAATTTTTACTGTATTTGCATGTTTAAATTATTACTGTATTTACTGTTATTAATGTTAACTGCATTCGTTTGTTTAAATTATCTCTGTATTTACTGTTATTGATGTTAACTGCATTCGCTTGTTTAAATTATCACTGTATTTACTGTTATTGATGTTAACTGCATTCGCTTGTTTAAATTATCACTGTATTTACTGTTATTGATGTTAACTGCATTCGCTTGTTTAAATTATCACTGTATTTACTGTTATTAATTTTAACTGCATTTGCTTGTTTAAATTAATTTTAACTGCATTTGCTTGTTTAAATTATTACTGTATTTACTGTTATTAATGTTAACTGCATTTCCTTGTTTAAATTATCACTGTAATATTTACTGTTAATGATTTTAACTCTCTCTTTAATTGTCCAGGAATTTCTGCTGTCTCGCCACCACCATGAGGCAGAGTCTCTGTACGCAGTTCAGAAGATGGACTGGCAGTGGAAGATGAAGGAGCTGAGTCTGTGTGACAGCAACACCACCCCCGACGTCGACGACTTGCACGTGCCCATGGTGCACATCAATGATGAGTTCGAACTCCTGCCATCCTAGCACCGGCCACAGCAATGTCATCCCCTCCCCTCCCCGGGCAGGCTTGTTCACACCGGCGAGCAGTGCGACTGGTATCCAGTTAGAATGGCACAGGCTTCTCAGGCCGAGGGTTACCAGTCTATGTTTTTACCAACCACAACGTTACAAGTCCGAATCTTGTTGTCAGGAAGGGCTTTTTTTTTTCTTTTCTTTTTTCTCTTTTTTTTTCCTGCTTTTTTCTTTTTTATTAATTTGGAGGGGTGAGTATTTTTTTCTCTTTTTTTTTTATTAGTTTTTAAGTATTTAATTTCATTTGATTTGTTTGTTATTTTGGGTTTTTTTACTTTAATGGGTTGGGGTTTATTTTCATTTGCAAGATTTTACTGGAGGGCTTGTGTCAGTGTATCGTAGTAATGATTGCTTGTCAACTAGAGATGGTAGTGTGGATACAGTGTTAAAAAAAGGGCTTTGGTGAAATGTGTTACCAAATTAATAGCGACAATTACGGAGATGCGTAAAATAGGTCGGTGGAACACAGGATGCTAGTGACAAGCTCGTATTGACGATAGTCAAATATATTTCAGCTTGAACTAGTCATGATAAAAATAAAAAAACTTGTATTTCTGGCAGTTAAATAGTGTTCTTAATCCTTTACAACATTTAGGATGTGATTCAATTTTGCAAGATTTGCATCTAAATGTATAGACTGTTACCTGTTCAGAAATTTTGCATATCATGCAAGTCTGATTTTCACTGACATAGGGTGGAAACGGTGTCATATGACTTGTATTCCACAAGACTGGTTTTGATGTGCACAGTGTGTAACCAGTCTATGTGGCTTGCATGCCACTATGATTCCCACCACACACTTTTGTTCCCACATTAACAGGGTGTGTTATTATAGTCATTAAAGCACAAACCTAACAATGTTTATCCCAAGATAGATATGTTTGTGAAAGTAGACGTTTTATTAAAGGTGTATTTGTAGCACCATACGTTGATATCTAATGGCATTTCGAAAATAGATCAGGCATATACTAAAAATAACTGACTTACTGTTAGATTCTTGATTTGCATCTCAGAAATTTGTATAAAACCTTGATATTTTATCTTACCTCAGAATTATGCCACAAATTTTTGTATAAATTTTTGGGGCTATTTTTTTTGTTATATGATGAAAACCTTATAATAACCTGGCTTTACATGACTCGGCAAAATTCTTCCAACTTTGTCCCAGGACATTTTAATTTTTGTTACAACAGACCTCATGATGAAAAATATTGAGGGGGAGTGATTAATTGCTCCCCTACCACCCTGGGTGGTGTCGTGATATAAGGCTGGTTGGTACAGGGTTCACAGCCCGGTACTGGCTCTCACCCAGAGCGAGTTTTAACGAATCAATGGGTAGGTATAAGACCACAACACCCTCTTCTCTCTCACTAACCAACTAACCCACTGTCCTGGATAGACAGCCCAGATAGCTGAGGTGTGTGCCCAGGACAGCGTGCTTGAACCTTAGTTGGATATAAGCATGGAAATAAATTGAAGAAAGAAAGAAATCACTCCCCATACTTAGAATATGGAGAGCCATTTAATTTATTAACATATTGGGCATTGATATTTAATTGTTTAATAGTACACTTTTTAATTATTATTCACATGCTAAGGGGAGTCAAAAATTACTCTTTTTGAACATGTACCAGGAGACTGATAGCTTCACTTAAACATCAAGGTCTGTATTTAGAAACTTAAACAACAAGGTCTGTATTTAGAAACTTAAACATCAAGGTTTGTCACAGAGTGTTCTGTGTTAACGTACGACGATTTCGGAATAGCCTTTTAGACAGTTAACCTTTAAACTTGCAGTATCTGTGGTTAGAAATTACTTACAAATGAGTTCTAGGAGACATTTATAACAGACAAGAGTTAAATCAAGGATTTATATTACCGGTAATGGCTATACTTAAGGCAGACTTTGGTAGTTTAACCCATTTGCCAAACTAAAATTTGTGTGTAATATATTGAAAATAAGTATAGTATTGAATATAAAACATTGACCAAAAAATGTGTAATGGTCCTTTTGTGGTGTATTATGTACATGAAGTAACAATATAGGCATATCTTTGTGAAAGTCTTTAGGGATGTTTGTATACACTAATTTTCTTTCAGTACTTAAGACAATAAACTCTGGGTTAGATGCCGGTTAGCCCATTCTTCTGTTGTCATAAATATTTCATAGAATTAAAAAAAAAAAATGGAGAAATTTTCTACTGTGTTAAATGGAAAAATAAACTGTCTTATGTTGGTGTGTTTAACACACGCACCCCTGACCCAAAGGGATCACAAGATCCCCTGTTGAAGTACCTATACAAAGGTATGTGTTGTTACGGTGTATTATGTTGAGGATGTAAATATGTGCCTCGTATGGAACTTCGCTCATGTACATGTGTTAGTCAAATTGTATATAGGATCATTACAAATGCTTATTTTAGGCATTTAACCACACCGTCTGTGTTTATGCTCAAAACGTTAAAACAGTTTGCTTGTCCATTTCCTTTTAGTTTTTTTTTCTTTCTGTACCAGTCCTGTAGTATTGTCGACCCTTGATCTACAGAATGTTTTTTGATCTGATTCTTCAAATACTGTGGAATCGTTCATTTTCATTGGGTCCCTTTTTTTTCTTTCTTTTTGTTGTTGCTTTAAGTAGCTGTTTGTTGTTAATACACAGAGTAAAATATTTCAAGAAATTATAGGTTTCTAAAACACTAAATTACACATTTTTACTTAAATTCTCAATTTTGGCAAATCCGACATGTTTGTGGTCGACCTGCTGTTTTCAGAAGATCCAATTGCATTTAATGCCAGACAGTAAAAATGTCTGTTTCTTTTGTTTAACGACATCACTAGGGCACATCGATTTGTTAATCATCGGCTATTGGATGTCAAACATTTGGTCATTTTGACATATAGTCAACATTTTTTCATTAGTAGCAAGGGATCTTTTATATGCACCATCCCACAGACAGGATAGCTCCTGGGTCCAGATTTTCGAAGACATCTTAGTGCAACGATATCGTAAAACCATTGTATGCCATGACGTCACTGTAGCACGTCATAGTGAAGTCATAGATTAAAATGGCTTTACTCTAAGATAGAATTTATTTGTTTTGTTTAACAACACCACTAGAGCATATTCATTTATTAATTGGCTATTGAATGTCAAACATTTGGTAATATCGACATAAAGTCAACATTTTTTCATTAGTAGCAAGGGATCTTTTATATGCACCATCCCACAGACAGGATAGCACATACCACAGCCTTTGATATACCAGTCGTGGTGCACTGGCTGGAACGAGAAGTAAACCAGATGGTTAAATACCTTGGAAATTATGTCAGTGACTTTAAATACTTTACCGAATTTGCTTGATAAACTGGAAAGAAATTGATATCCAATACAAACTACTTGCTGAGACCAATATTTAGTTAAAGTGACAGACCCTAGTTTTTAAACACCGACATATTTCTTACAATTAGAGCCAGTGTTTTGTGGGTGAGTTGTGATTTTTGGAGGTTGTATATTTTTTTTTTTTTTTTTTTTTTTTTTTTTTTGTGGTTAATTGAAATTAGATATTAAGTGCATTTTGTTGTTTAGGTTATCTATTTCCATACATCAAAGGTGTTTCTGTCATCTAGGTGTCTGTAATACCACAAAATGTAATTTTTTAAATTATTTTTATTTATTTTTTGTAATTCTAAAAAAGTACATAGGTCTGAGAATTAAAATTTATGGATATGAGCTCTTGTCTGTTTTTAGAGGTTATTTCTCTTCTTAACATCACATACTCTTGTATCACACTATTGTAACTTTATCCACATGTGTTACAGGTTTTTAGATTAACTAAACTTAGTGTACTTTTCATGGGTTAAAACTAGGTTTTGCAACTTTAATTAAGTGACACTGTTCTACTTGGTCTGTTTAATCAGTACACTATTATTATTATTATCATTTCTTTCATTGTCACCTTGTTTTTTTTAGGTATTATAAAAATATTGGTACCCATTGAAATAAATGAATCCACAATATTGAATATTTCACACACAAGAAAACAAAAACAATCTTGTCTTAGATAACAAAAAATTCCTTTCCCATTAAAACATAGATCATATTGTCTGGTTTTTAATGACTATTAATATTGTTTGTGAATAATAAAACAAACTTCTGTACTTGTGTATTTGTTTATTATTTAATTTTGACTTGATTATCATGCTTTAAGATTGAAGTACGCTGTCCCAGACACACACATCAGCTATCAGGACTGTATTAATGATTAGTCATCGACTATTGGATGTCGAACATTTGGTAATTTTGACTTGATTATCATGATTTAAGATTGAAGTACGCTGTCCCAGACACACACATCAGCTATCAGGACTGTATTAATGATTAGTCATCGACTATTGGATGTCGAACATTTGGTAATTTTGACTTGATTATCATGCTTTAAGATTGAAGTACGCTGTTCCAGACGCACACATCAGCTATCAAGACTATTAATGATTAGTCATCGGCTATTGGATGTCGAACATTTGGTAATTTTGACTTGATTATCATGCTTTAAGATTGAAGTACGCTGTCCCAGACACACACATCAGCTATCAAGACTATTAATGATTAGTCATCGGCTATTGGATGTCGAACATTTGGTAATTTTGACTTGATTATCATGCTTTAAGATTGAAGTATGCTGTCCCAGACACACACATCAGCTATCAAGACTATTAATGATTAGTCATCGGCTATTGGATGTCGAACATTTGGTAATTTTGACTTGATTATCATGCTTTAAGATTGAAGTATGCTGTCCCAGACACAAACATCAGCTATCAAGACTATTAATGATTAGTCATCGGCTATTGGATGTCGAACATTTGGTAATTTTGACTTGATTATCATGCTTTAAGATTGAAGTACGCTGTCCCAGACACACACATCAGCTATCAGGACTATTAATGATTAGTCATCGACTATTGGATGTCGAACATTTGGTAATTTTGACTTGATTATCATGCTTTAAGATTGAAGTATGCTGTCCCAGACACACACATCAGCTATCAGGACTGTATTAATGATTAGTCATCGACTATTGGATGTCGAACATTTGGTAATTTTGACTTGATTATCATGCTTTAAGATTGAAGTATGCTGTCCCAGACACACACATCAGCTATCAGGACTATTAATGATTAGTCATCGGCTATTGGATGTCGAACATTTGGTAATTTTGACTTGATTATCATGCTTTAAGATTGAAGTACGCTGTCCCAGACACACACATCAGCTATCAGGACTATTAATGATTAGTCATCGGCTATTGGATGTCGAACATTTGGTAATTTTGACTTGATTATCATGCTTTAAGATTGAAGTACGCTGTACCAGACACACACATCAGCTATCAGGACTGTATTAATGATTAGTCATCGGCTATTGGATGTCGAACATTTGGTAATTTTGACTTGATTATCATGCTTTAAGATTGAAGTACGCTGTCCCAGACACACACATCAGCTATCAGGACTATTAATGATTAGTCATCGACTATTGGATGTCGAACATTTGGTAATTTTGACTTTATTATCATGCTTTAAGATTGAAATACGCTGTCCCAGACACACACATCAGCTATCAGGACTATTAATGATTAGTCATCGACTATTGGATGTCGAACATTTGGTAATTTTGACTTGATTATCATGCTTTAAGATTGAAGTACGCTGTCCCAGACACACACATCAGCTATCAAGACTATTAATGACTAGTCATCGGCTATTGGATGTCGAACATTTGGTAATTTTGACTTGATTATCATGCTTTAAGATTGAAGTACGCTGTCCCAGACACACACATCAGCTATCAGGACTGTATTAATGATTAGTCATCGACTATTGGATGTCGAACATTTGGTAATTTTGACTTGATTATCATGCTTTAAGATTGAAGTATGCTGTCCCAGACACACACATCAGCTATCAGGACTATTAATGATTAGTCATCGGCTATTGGATGTCGAACATTTGGTAATTTTGACTTGATTATCATGCTTTAAGATTGAAGTACGCTGTCCCAGACACACACATCAGCTATCAGGACTATTAATGATTAGTCATCGGCTATTGGATGTCGAACATTTGGTAATTTTGACTTGATTATCATGCTTTAAGATTGAAGTACGCTGTACCAGACACACACATCAGCTATCAGGACTGTATTAATGATTAGTCATCGGCTATTGGATGTCGAACATTTGGTAATTTTGACTTGATTATCATGCTTTAAGATTGAAGTACGCTGTCCCAGACACACACATCAGCTATCAGGACTATTAATGATTAGTCATCGACTATTGGATGTCGAACATTTGGTAATTTTGACTTGATTATCATGCTTTAAGATTGAAGTACGCTGTCCCAGACACACACATCAGCTATCAAGACTATTAATGACTAGTCATCGGCTATTGGATGTCGAACATTTGGTAATTTTGACTTGATTATCATGCTTTAAGATTGAAGTACGCTGTCCCAGACACACACATCAGCTATCAGGACTGTATTAATGATTAGTCATCGGCTATTGGATGTCGAACATTTGGTAATTTTGACTTGATTATCATGCTTTAAGATTGAAGTACGCTGTCCCAGACACACACATCAGCTATCAAGACTATTAATGATTAGTCATCGACTATTGGATGTCGAACATTTGGTAATTTTGACTTGATTATCATGCTTTAAGATTGAAGTACGCTGTCCCAGACACACACATCAGCTATCAAGACTATTAATGACTAGTCATCGGCTATTGGATGTCGAACATTTGGTAATTTTGACTTGATTATCATGCTTTAAGATTGAAGTACGCTGTCCCAGACACACACATCAGCTATCAAGACTATTAATGACTAGTCATCGGCTATTGGATGTCGAACATTTGGTAATTTTGACTTGATTATCATGCTTTAAGATTGAAGTACGCTGTCCCAGACACACACATCAGCTATCAAGACTATTAATGACTAGTCATCGGCTATTGGATGTCGAACATTTGGTAATTTTGACTTGATTATCATGCTTTAAGATTGAAGTACGCTGTCCCAGACACACACATCAGCTATCAAGACTATTAATGACTAGTCATCGGCTATTGGATGTCGAACATTTGGTAATTTTGACTTGATTATCATGCTTTAAGATTGAAGTACGCTGTCCCAGACACACACATCAGCTATCAGGACTATTAATGATTAGTCATCGGCTATTGGATGTCGAACATTTGGTAATTTTGACTTGATTATCATGCTTTAAGATTGAAGTACGCTGTCCCAGACACACACATCAGCTATCAGGACTATTAATGATTAGTCATCGGCTATTGGATGTCGAACATTTGGTAATTTTGACTTGATTATCATGCTTTAAGATTGAAGTACGCTGTCCCAGACACACACATCAGCTATCAGGACTGTATTAATGATTAGTCATCGACTATTGGATGTCGAACATTTGGTAATTTTGACTTGATTATCATGCTTTAAGATTGAAGTACGCTGTCCCAGACACACACATCAGCTATCAGGACTATTAATGATTAGTCATCGACTATTGGATGTCGAACATTTGGTAATTTTGACTTGATTATCATGCTTTAAGATTGAAGTATGCTGTCCCAGACACACACATCAGCTATCAGGACTGTATTAATGATTAGTCATCGGCTATTGGATGTCGAACATTTGGTAATTTTGATATATAGTCTTTAGAAGAAACCCACTACATCTTTTATATGCACCATCCCACAGACTGGATTATGGATAACATATACCAATCGTGGGGCACTGGCTGGAACGAGAAATGGCCCAATCGGCCCACCAACAGGAACCAATCCTAGACCGACTGTGCATCAGGCGAGCGATTTGCCATTGGGGTACGCCCTGCCCAGTCTGCCTTGAGTTTCCCCACCGAGTCATAAAAGCTTATTCTGGTCTTTAAGACAGGTGATTTAACGAAGGCTTTTTTAAAATCTCATTTGTATTATCAAGACTGATAATTTACCTTGTGCTGTTGTTCACGCACACCAAGTTTCACATAACACTTGTACATAGGGCTACATGCCAAGTTTCACATAACACTTGTTCATAGGGCTACATGCCATATGGTTGTTAGATGATAATGATTGTTTATAATTAACAGTATCTTGGTCATGACGGCAAATGGTGGGTGGGTGGGATTTTTTTGGGGGGATCCATCTGTGAAAGTTAAGTTTGTTTTGTTTAAGTACACCACTAGAGCATATTGATTATCATGAGCTTGGACGAGAAACATTTGGTAATTTTGACACTCTTAAGAGAGGAAACCTACATTTTTCCATTAGTAGCAAGGGATCTGTTCTATGCACCATGGCCTTTGTGCACTGGCTGCAGTGAGAAATAGCCCAATGATCCCACAGATACGAATTGGTCCTAGACCGACTGAGCATCAGACGAGCGCTTTACCACTGGTCTACGCCCCGCCCCTCCATGCTGTTGATCATTACTTCGGAATCATTGCAACAGTAGAAGTGTGTTACTCAGAAATGGGTACTTCAGGCCAAAATTATATTGTTCTCAGACTTGTGTATTTGTATTCAAGGGTTCAGATCTCTTTTTGTTGTGGGATGTAGCGTTGATGAGCACTCTCTTGGTGCTAAATAGAAGAAGTTTGTTTTGTTTAACAACACCACTAGAGCACATTGACATCCAATAGCCGATGATTAATAAATCAAACATGGTAATTTTAACAGAGAAAACCTGCTATATTTTTCCAATAGTAGCAAGGGATCTTTTATATGCACAATCCCAGGCAGGATAGCACATACCATGGCCTTTGATATACCAGTCATGGTGCACTGGCTGTGACAAGAAATAGCCCAATGGGCCCACTGACAGGGATCGATCCCAGACTGACTGTACATCAAGCGAGTGCTTTACCACTGGGCTATGTCCTGCCCTGGTGGAGAAACGGGTCATGATATTCAATCTCCATAGGTACAGCGTCTCGTTGAGGTTTTAACATGTTCCAACCAGATCATCCCAAACTGGTAATCCAATGCATTTTTATATTATTTCAACCTAGTCACTCTTAATACATGTATATTGCAAGTAATCAAGTGAAGTTTGCACCTGCATTAAAACATTGGAAGGAAGAAATGTTTTATTTAATGCATTACTCATTTTAATTATGGTTATATTGCATCAGATATATATATATATATATATATATATATATATATATAATGCTGCTGTCATGTTAAACTTTTTCTCTTTTTTCTTAAGTGCCACAAACATTTAACACAGAGACAGACTTTTTCTCTTTTTTTGACTTTACAAACATGAATGGTTAAGCCGCAGTATTTCCATTTTGGTATGGGAGTACTTGATATGTCCGTGCACCATGCTTGCTGTCAGTTGAGCCATCTCGGTATCACCCAAGCCCGGGGTACATGGAATGTGCATTGCATGCCGGATAATTATTCCCCATGTGGGATCGCACACTTGGGAGACACACCCATAATCACACCCGTGAAGTGTGTGAAACTGTGTACGATCCCTTACACCTACCCATTGAGCCTAGCGGTGCACACACTCTGGGTTGGAGGTGGTAGTGGCAAATGCACCCACATTGCCTCAGGTGGGATACGAACCCAGTACTTACCAGCCTGAAGTCTGATGGCATAACCAGTTCATCACGGAGGCCAGTTGGTAAACATATGCATCGACCCACAGACAAGATACCGGGTAGTAGCCTATATAACATGGCCTGTTATACCAGTTGTGGAGCACTGGCTGGAATAAGAAATAGCCCAATGAGGTCCGCCGATAGGGATTATTCCCAAGCAGACCACAATGAGAGGTTGACCACCTTCATGAATCATTCACAAAGAACCTCAATAACAAAAGATCTTTTCTTGAAAACACCTTTATTAATTTTCAGAACAAAATTGTTATAAAAATTCAGTAAAGCAAAACAATTCCAACAATGATATGTAATACAATCCAGTATTGTACACATCTAGTACAAAGAACAAATTTCTTAATGAGATTCTTATGTCCATATTTTATAGTACATGAACAAAAAATGTTCCAAGATCATTGTTTCATATAAAAGTTGGAAAACCTGCTAAACATCTTTGTGGAAAAAGTCTAAGAATTCATTAAGATGCACCTATTTATAAAACTAAAAATATTTCTAACTACTCATGATAAACCATAAAAAATATTCATGAAAAAAAAATGTCGAAAGACCAGATATATATATCATTCAAGTCCACAATAAAAATTGTCTTAAGACAGGTTGTTGCAAGAACAAAAATACATTTATAGAAGAATACATTTGATTTACACTCGCATTCAAACTTTTGATTATTTGGCTAAAAATTATGAATATGTGTAGAAAATAAATAACACCAACTTGTGGATTTCTTTAACCAGCACGTATCACACCTTCCATTAAGAGTTCTCCACTCTTAGTATAGCACCAATATTTAGAGAAAATTAAAATTCAGCTATGAAGACACAATAGACCATAGGAGTAAAAACCTACTATGAATTAATTAATTAATGTTACTGACCCCATTCTTTCACAGTAGTATTTCTCTTATGACTTCATATTGCAAGAAATGTTCATATTACTTTATATTTGTAATTATCAATTCTAATGGCCATTGATTTTACTTGGATCACCCATTAAAATTGGTCATGGAAATTCCATCTACATTACTACAGCTCATATATGGCACTCTGGATTTCAGTGACTAGAATGTACACATATATTTTTTTTTTTAAATTAATCCATGGTATGTACAGTTCCAGTGATGTGCTAGATGAATTCCAAATTGCCATTTGAAGAAAAGGGACACATCAGATATAATATTCCGTGGATTTAAAAAAGCCATTCTTAAAATGTTCTCAAAGGTGGTCCCAAGTCTTGATTACAAGTCAGGTCTTGTCAGGTGGACGGGTTGCAGCAAAACCTGAAAGAAAACAAGACACCCCCAGCTCCTGTTGAGTATTCATTGTACAATGGACACACAACAGTCCCGAATTTAAAGTGTGCTGAGGTGTTAAAAATAATCTTTTCCATTTCTTTTATGGCGACTCTATGCGTTACATGTATTCAATAACAGGGCACAATATTCCATGCAAACAGTCGGTTCTGATTGCAGTCAGTTAAACAACTTCAAATTGACACAAACCACCAAATGGTTACCTGATGAATCATTACGTTCTAAAATTAACAAATTGCAAACTTATTACGATCACCAGATTCATGTATTCGAAAAATGCATGTATCTTATGTTCTCTACTGAATATTGGACACTGAATGTGCAGCATAGCAGTAGTCAAATTGTAATTAACTGATTATGTAAATATAATTCATGTGACCAAATAATTGGTTCCCTAAATAAAAACTATATAAACCAAATTCTAGTTACTTCCGACTTTGAAACATTGTCCCCTGTATTAATGACCACAAGTGCTTTTGGATTTATGGAGAAACATACATGAGAAATCATGGTCTGACCATAGATGCCTTTGGTCTATATTGACCATACAGTAGAAAAACCACACATTCACGTACGTACATACAAACACACTATATCAGCACCTTTACAGTAGCACCAACCATACCATATTATACCAAGTTTCATTGAAACTGGTACTGGCATTGGGAAATAAAGTTCAAAATTATTAAGTTTGATGAAGAAGAAAAAATCATAATTGAGAATTAGTTTCTTCTATATACATGGTAAATCCAGACTTCTCTTTAAAACCTATTTAAAAGGAAACCTGAAACCCATCAGAAATGCATAAATGCTCATCATCTTAGAAGTCATCAGCCATCCAAGTCCATAATATCAAATGATGATTTATACACATGTACCAGCCTACTTCCAAAACATTTCCCCAACAGACCTCGGATTTCCTTCATAAGAATTAGACATAGAACAAAATAATTACCAGATGTTGAAAAATCACTAAGAAACTATCCTGGACGGAGTCCGTAGGTGATATCACAGTCAGTATTTGCATAGACTTTGGACAACGCTATTAGAGCCAATCACAAAATAAACAGGTGCTCCCATGTCCCCAAATTTCACAGAACTCTCCCCCCAATTCCATTTTTGACATTTTTCAGTGGTTAATTAATGAAAATTTTAGTACTAAAAACATTAAATATCAACAATTTATTAAGATTTAATATATATAATTACACAGTAAACTTCAACTAACTTTATTTAAACTACACTGTAAATATTTTACCATATTACATATGTACACTCCAAACTTAGAATTATTTTTTAAAGGGTCAACGTATTGATATCTTCCAACCAACCACAATATGACAGAAACGCCATAAAAATAAACAAAAATACATATAATTTTTTTTAAAGCCATTAACTTTCTTCAGCCTATAGGTCACAAGCTAAAAAAAAAGAAGTCTTCTCAGCCTCCACCCCCTTGAAATTTTAAACCCAAAATAATGTTTAAACAAAAACTGAAACAAAAATCTCGAAATAAAGTGCAATTACATATATGAACTGACCCAACAAAGATGTTTACAAAAAATGTTTATGAATACTAAAAACATGTAAGAAAAATATTTGCTTATACATACATATATATATATATATATATAAAACCTGATACAAATCTCATATATTAACCCTTTCACTCCTGACAAAATCAGTCTAATGTGTGAAATGAAGGTAAAGGAGTTAGTACAAACTGGCCATCCTTAAAACAAGTTTAACTCTACCCTGAGCATTATGCAGGTACATAAAAGGGCTTTTTTTAATAAATATTATTGGTTGTAGATACCAGAGGTTTATTGTTAAACAATGACATGGCGGTGAAGTATAAAAGTGATATACTCATTTGTTTTTGTTTAACAAATAAATAAACTTATGCTACTACAAACTTCAGTATTTATGTTTGCTGAGTTTTGGAGGGTTTTTTTTTTAATTCTGTTTAGTTGAGTAATTCTGCTTGCAAAACAATTTGGATTTCTGTCACCAAAATGAGAATTAAAACATTGTGAACAAAATCATAAAAGTAACTCATGAAAATAATGCACCTCACCAAAATGTTATTTTAAGAATGGCCTCACAGTAAAACATAGTGGTTTCAGTATGCATGGAACAATGTCTTAATACAAACATATCTTACAGAAAATATTAGCCAGTGTTGACTGCAAAACTGTACGAGTCATCTTACTGTACTTTTGAAATGGAAACAAAAACCAAATCCCACTTTTATAAATACGTGTATTATTATTATCATCGATTTGATAGAATATGCCGAAACCTTTGCTAAAAAACAAAGTTAATAATAGTAGCTAAAGCATTTACTTGACTGTACAGATACTGCTTCTAAAAGACTGATCTTAGTACTGTTAAGAGATATCAATAAATTTATATCTATCTGACAGATGTATTTTAAAACAATTTTTTTTTTAATTTAAAAACCTAAAAACTATTTTACTCAAATACACCTAATAAATCCATTTCTTATACACACTACCCAATTAATAAACAATTTAAAGGACAAATCGTTAATGACATTTCCATTTTTTAAAAACGTTTCAAATGAATCTATCATTCCACCAACAATAATAATATTTAAGACATTTTCAGTTTTGTTTTTGAACCATGAGTTAGCTACAAAGTTACACTGAACCCCTTGCACAATTTGCAAAGAAGAAGAAAAAAGGACACCTAATATTTTCTACATTTGCACGTCAACACCGGCCTTTTCTACAACAAAGGGTCTGTCCACCATAATTTCTCCACTGTCGACAATGGTGATGGTTTCTTCTGGCCCATCCTTGGAGTCTGTGGCAACACTGCTTATTTCCTTGACGACATCCATGCCTTCCAAGATTTTACCAAACACTACGTGTTTTCCATCCAGCCACGGGGTAGCGATACATGTGATGAAAAACTGGCACCCGTTGGTGTGTTTCCCTGTAAAATAGGAATATTAATGATCAATAGTACAGTGAGGAAAGCCACAGAAACCATCACCCGTCAAGCCATCACATGGAACTCACCAGGGAAGAGACAGGTCACGGAACACCTGGCAAAGAGACACGGGGGGAAAAGAAACAAAGGAGATCGGTTACACCTGGAGAGAGATGGAGAAGATGGCCACAGACAGACAACAGTGGCGCTCCTCAGTTGATGGCCTATGCTCCCAGCGCGCAAATAGGCGTAAGTAATAGTAAGTACATTAATAGTATTGTTTGAACTGGATAAAAAAAAATGTTTGGCATCTTAAAAAAAATGATGAAATTGTAGCATCATTAGACAAAAATGCAAAACACATTTCAGTATTTCACATATTTAGCTAACAGCAGTTTATGCCCCGGATACAACCACCATAAAAACTAACATTGTATCTTAAACTAACTTTCATATATTGGTTCAACAAGCAGATTATTTGCCAGGACTAGCTCTGGGTGTGCAGAAAAGTCTGTCAAATTATCTATTAACCTTCAAAAATTGCAAAAACCTGTCATTATTTTTGCAACAAATTATATCAATATTTACATGGAATTATTTCACCAAATTAAAGCAAAATTTGCAATTGGCAGAACCAGCTCTGACAAACCTAACTGATCTTTTAAAATTACTTTCCAATACAATAATGAAATAAACAGTTTTGTATCTATCAACTTGAACTGTAAAACTATATACAAATGATAAAGCTATATACAAAATTCCATCTTGATATCTCCAGGCATTGTAAAAATCCGGAAACATTTTTTTTTCACATCTCCTAAGTTCAAGGGCCATAACTCAGTTAAAAATGGGTGAATCGCCATGTAAGTCAAACTTGATCTGTAACAGTACGTGATAAACCTATACACAAAATTTCAGCTCAATACATCAAAGCCTTCTGCAAAAAACATCCGGAAAACATGTGGGACAGACGGACGGACGGAGATGAAACCTATAGTCCCCTCCGGTTAGACCGCTAGGGGACTAAAAATCACCTCAATACAAGTTATAAATGAGATTATCCAGATAATAAAAGTAACTTTTAAAAAATTAGTTTACAAAATGACATTATCAATAAAAGTTTACAAAGGGAGACAATTCAAGTTGAATTTAGCACAAAGGGAGACAACAACGACTTACCTGCATTGGCCATGCTGATCCAGCCAGGTCCGTAGTGGGAGACTTTGAAATTCTCATCATCAAAATAATCACCATAGATACTCTTTGTTCCTGAGCCATCCTTCTTATCAAAGTCACCTCCTGTTACAAAATTAGTGAAAGTGGGTTATGCACTTAACAATAGATGTGTCCTGCCAGTGCCATTTTGCACTAGTATCTGGGTAATTCTTGGGGCCCCAACTGACATAATTTTGTACTAGGTGCAAGAGTTATAAATAACAGTTAATAGTGAAAATTATGTGGAGTGGATGCATGAGGCTGCCATTTGTTATAGTTAATATTTGAAACCTGAGCCCCATGCCACAAAGCAATCGTAACCCTGGAAGCACCTTAAGTGCATAGCTAAGATTGCTTCGTAGAACAGGGCCCCGATATTTTAAAAATAACATTTTAATACTGGTATAAGCATACTTCCTCTGTACATATTCTGGCTAGTAAGTGCAAAACGTAGCATTAAAAAATAAATTTGATTAAAACAAACATCAGCAAAACCACTATCCATAAATAATTTATTTTTTAATAAATAAATTCATGTGTATGTCACATGAGCATTTTTCAGGATATTAATAATATCATAATTCTTTAATGGATTAAGTAATTGATTTTAGGCAAACAAACTTGTAAAAACATTTAATTTTGAACTGTAAAACATCACCCTAACAGACCATATCCTGTACCAACCTTGAACCATGAAGTCTTTGATTACTCTGTGGAATGTGCTTCCTTTGTAGCCGTATCCATGGACACCGGTTGCCAAGTCAACAAAATTCTGGACGGTTTTCGGGGTAGTCTCCCCAAACAAGCCAAACACAATGCGACCAACTGCCCGATCTCCGATCGTAACATCAAAATACACCTTCTTCGTCACTGTCGTAATATCTGATGCCTGGAACGAGAAACAAAAATTAAATCAAAGAATATTGTCACAGTCAACAACTAGCAGTGTCTGACAAATGTTTGAAGAAGTCGCTAGCCCTCACATAAATTTTGACTAGTGCCCTGTGTGTTACAGTATCCAGGGCTAGCCCTGTGTGTTACAGTATCCAGGGCTAGCCCTGTGTGTTACAGTATCCAGGGCTAGCCCTGTGTGTTACAGTATCCAGGGCTAGCCCTGTGTGTTACAGTATCCAGGGCTAGCCCTGTGTGTTACAGTATCCAGGGCTAGCCCTGTGTGTTACAGTATCCAGGGCTAGCCCTGTGTGTTACAGTATCCAGGGCTAGCCATGTGTTTTACAGTATCCAGGGCTAGCTAGCTCTGTGTGTTACAGTATCCAGGGCTAGCCCTGTGTGTTACAGTATCCAGGGCTAGCTCTGTGTGTTACAGTATCCAGGGCTAGCTCTGGCACTCGCCAAATTCGCCAATTGCAAATTTTGAAAGCAGTTGGCAGTTTTTATTTAAATTTAGCAAAATAATTTTATGTAAAAATTGAAACTTTTTAGAAAATAACTGATGATTTCTGCAATTTGTGAAGTTTAATAAACTTCTTCTTCTGCATTCAAGCTATAGTTGTTCACGCTTTAGATTTGGGGTCCGGTTGTGGTGATAAAAAAGTTTAATAAACAATTTGGTGAATTTTTTTGCTCACCCAGAGCTAGCCCTGGTATTAGTGGATAATTTCCTCTGGCCGAAACAAATTCTCAAGCCGGGACGATGGGTAATGGATTCTAAGTGCAGAGACAGATCCAAGGGGTGAACCAACACACACATCCCCTCATAGAAATATTACAGTGCCCTTCCTTTTTTCCTTCTTATTTCTTTTTCCTTTGGGATTTCCTATTTGATGAGTTGGCCTGTGTACCCTTTCCTGTTAGTCACCCCCACCCCGCAAAATATTTCCTGTATCCGCCCTTGGGGGAATGAATGAATGAATGTTTAACGACCCCCCCCCCCCCCATGCAAGCACAAAATACATCGGTTAATGACTGTCAATGGTAAATATATGGGGGTACAAGGAAGCAGTTGTACCCTGAGAAATCATGAAAGAGTCCAATTTTGTTTTTGTGGAGACGATTTTGTTTGTTTTGTTTAACGACACCACTTGAGCATTCATTAATTAATCAGCTATTGGATGTCAAACATTTGGTATTTCTGAAATGTATTCATCAGAAAAAAACCGCAATATTTTTCCTAATGCAGCAAGGGTCTTTCATGTGCACTTTTCCACAGACTGGAAAGCACACACTATTTAGTACCACAGCTGTTGACCAGTTGTGGTGCACTGGTTGGAACGAGAAAAAACCCAATCAGTTGAATGGATCCACCGAGTTGATTTGATCCTGTAACACAAGCACTCAACTGACTGGGCTAAATCCCACCCCATGCGAAGTAGATGTTTTATCACTGTGCCACGATTCATTTTGTACCGCCAGAGCCCCAAGTGTAAAAGGATCCAACTACAGGGCTAGCTCTGGCGAAATAATTTCAAGTATTAATTAAAATTTTGTTACACAATAACTGGTTTTCTGTAAGTTAATTTGGCGAAATTTTCTCTTGACACAGAGCTAGCCCTGCAGTTTGAACAAAATTGGAGGAAGTTTTGCTCAGGAGTACATCTAAAGAAATAATTGTTAAGTCTTTTCGAAAGAAAATGGTTGTGCCCAGCAGGTAGTCAATAATTGCCATCAATTTGATCTACCAAAAATAATTAATAATGCAATGTTGCATTAAGCAATACAAATAATGTGCTACAGTATATTAACATAATTAACATAATTTAAAAATGTGGTGCGAAATAAGGAAGATTTCTGCCTGTTATACCCTCTCCCCATTATATTGATACATGAATAAAGGGGGAACCTCATTAAGCCAAATACTAATGTAACTCTAAAACTAACCCTAACAATAGGCGGTAATCATCATCGTAACGGTAATGGTCAGACATTTTACTATTTAATGTACTGCAATCAGTTAAAACTTTTTTCTTAATTAAAAATTACAACTTGTTAAAGATTTGCAAAGAATACATTTCCCCAACAGGGCCTCTCAGTTTACACACAGTTTTTACAACTAAAGTTTAGAACATTGTAAAATAATGTTCTAAAACTTATTTCATAGTTATACAAAATATTTACAACTCAAGTTAAAGACTTTCAAAAAAGACATTTTCCCCAACAGGGCCTCTCAGTTTTCACAAAGTTTTACAAAATAACTAAAGTTTATAACATTGTAAAATAATGTTCTAAAAGTTATTCTATAGTTAATCAAAATATTTTAAGAAAGTGTTTATAAATACCCTGCATGTTACAAATACTGTAAATAAAGCCGAAAGCACGCCAACAAATGTCTTCGTTTCCATGTCTGCAGCTTACACGTCTTTCCTCTTGGAGATGGGAATCTTTTGTGCCACGTCTTACTCTTATAGCCAAAGCTATGTTCCTCCGCCGTTTCGTAGGATGCAGCAATTCGGTCATCGGGTGAGGGGGCCTTCATTAGGATGACATTCCATTTGGTAGGACACCATTATTTTATGTTGAAAAGCAGAATGCTTAAAAGCTAAATGAAATTAAGATCTAAAATGTTTAACGTAAAATATTTACTGTATGATGTGAAATATTTTTTTATTACTTTTTTAAAACTTTGTGTTTTAAAAAAAGGAGATTTAGTTTTTTTAAAGTTTGGTAATCGTTTTCCTTTGTGGGGCCTCTGTATACTAAGTTCGCATCTTGGAACCACTGTGCATGTGTTGCGTAACTATATAGTCTTAGATTGGACGCCTTATAGCAATTAAAAATATCGAGTGTTTATCCAGACATCTGCAATGCAAACACCAGAACTCCACTCATTTAGGTACGCATGGGTAGATACTAAGTTTTGGGGAAGGGGGCCATTTTTTCCCCCTTGGAACTGTACACGTGGCACTGTACATGTGGCACCAAATCTGCGAAATCGCCAAAACTTTGTTTTGAACTTTTAGCATATTTTACAGATCTTTTTACAACTAGACTGATGTTATTTGATGGGGATGCATTGTTCTTCAGCAAATTGCCATGTTCTTCAGTGTATAATCCCGGACAAAGCGGGTGGGGATGTGTATCAATATACAATCCCGGACAAAGCGGGGTGGGGTGGGGGATGTGTATCAATATACAATCCCGGACAAAGCGTGGTGGGGTGGGGATGTGTATCTGCTTTCTCGGCTACTAAAAACGTGGATATTTTCTTGATGAAAATCAAACAAAACTGATGACTAAAGTTCCAACAGACGTGTCCGTTTTCCCCACTCCTCTACCAACAA